>NC_132937.1:3919387-4093933 GCF_034638445.1 Ciconia boyciana
TTGGTCTGAGAGAACAGAAAACATCATCACCTATTGGCTGTTCCGGGTAAAAAATAGAAATTGGCAACATCTATTGGCTGCTCCAGGTGGTGGTGTCCTACACCCCTGTCGTGGTTTAGCCCCAGTCGGCAACTAAGCACCATGCAGCCACTCGCTCACCCTACCCCCACCCCCAGTGGGATGGGGGAGAGAATCTGAAGAGCACAAGTAAGAAAACTCATGGGTTGAGATAAGAACAGTTCAATAATTGAAAAAATATAATAATAATAATAATAATAATAATAATAATAATAATAAATTGTAATGAGAAGGAAAACAACGAGAGAGAGAGAGGAAGAAAACCCAGGAAAAAAAATAACCAAGTGATACAACCGCTCACTACCCACCGACTGACGCCCAGCCAGTCCCCGAGCAGCAATCGCTACCCCCCTGGCCAACTCCCCCTCAGTTTATATAGTGAGCATGATGTCATATGGTATGGAATAGCCCTTTGGCCAGTTTGGATCAACTATCTTGGCTGTGCCCCCTCCCAGCTTCTTGTGCACCTGGCAGAGCATGGGAAGCTGAAAAGTCCTTGACTAGTGTAAGCATTACTTATCAACAACTAAAACATCAGTGTGTTATCAACATTATTCTCATGCTAAATCCAAAACACAGCACTATATTAGCTACTAGGAAGAAAAGTAACTCTATCCCAGCCAAAACCAGGATAACCCCCTTATGTCTCTGCAATATAAAAATGACTTGTTTTCTACCCAAAATGGAGCCTCTGAGAATTCTGTGTGCATGAACCCTTTCTATGAGAGCTCCTAGACAAACTGGACCCCCACTGGGGATGCCTGGCTGACTCCCAACTCCATGATGCGGATCACCTTTGAGCTGAGACTTTGTCCATTCTCAATTGGCCCCACTTCTGGGATCGGTTTTGATTGACCCCACACCTGGAATTGGTTTGATGAGCATGGTACCAGTAACACTTTGAATATAAAAAAATATTTATATACATGCATATAAGTAATTAATCATAAGTATATTTGCTGCTTTACTAGTGGTAATTTTGTAGTATTAAAATATTTGATTGCTGCTACTATTGAAAAAATAACATATATATCCTTGCTTTACTAATAGTAATTTGTAGCAATGCATAATAAAGAAGTTTAGAAAATAAAACCTCCATGTCCTTGTGTATTAAGGAATCCTGCAGACCCACCATCGTGGACTTACTTTATACACCTGCAGGCTGGGTAACCCTTTAGGTCATGACAATTTACAGGAAAAAAAAAACAAAACCTTTTTTTTTTTTCACTCCTGTTTTGACTCTGCTACATACAAAGCAATAAAAAGAATATGACTGCAATAAAATGCAGGGGAATTGAGGGGTTATCTGTAATCTACAGTATGCTATAGGACCTAGAAGTGCATGCACATAAATCCTATATTACCAGGCAATAAATATAAGACTTCTAATATTAAAAAAAAAAACCCTTTAAAAACACTGTTTGTTTCTCATGACATCAAGGTCTCAGAACTCAATCTCACACACATGCACAAAAACCCCACACCACAACACTTACCTGAAAATAACCGGAGCACACCCACATGCCTCAAACACCTCTCTCTGGATTCACAGCTCCCAATCAGCTAGATGTGCTGGTTTTGGCTGGGATAGAGTTAATTTTATTCATAGTAGCTGGTATGGGGCTATGTTTTGGATTTGTGCTGGAAACAGTGTTGATAACACAGGGATGTTTTAGTTATTGCTGAGCAGTGCTTACACAGAGTCAAGGCCTTTTCTGCTTCTCACACCACCCCACCAGCGAGTAGGCTAGGGGTGCACAAGAAGTTGGGAGGGGACACAGCTGGGACAGCTGACCCCAACTGACCAAAGGGATATTCCATACCATATGATGTCATGCTCAGCAATAAAATTAGGGGGGGAGAGGTTGACAGGGGGGCCACTGCTTGGAGACTGGCTGGGCATTGGTTGGTTGGTGGTGAGCAATTGTTTTCATTTGCATCACTTGTCTTTCTTGGGTTTTATTTCTCTCTCTCTGTTATTTTCCTTTTCCTTACAATTTATTATTATTCTTTAATTTTATTTTATTTCAATTATTAAACTGTCTTTATCTCAACCCACAAGTTTTCTCTCTTTTACCCTTCCAATTCTCTCCCCCATCCCTCTGGGGGGGAGTGAGCAAGCAGCTGTGTGGTGCTTAGTTGCCGGCTGGGGTTAAACCATGACACTAGAAGAGCGAGATCCTTTATTTGTGGGTAAGGAAATTAAGTTTCTAGTGTAACTTCTTTGCATTTTTTGTTAGGTGCACCACTTTTTCCAGAAAGCAGCAACCATAATACATTCTTACAGCTCAGTGGACTCAAGTAATTTCCCCATCTCACTCTCAGCCACTCATCGTAACAAAAATGCCCCTCTAATTCACAAAAATGATAAAGTTTACTACTGAGGACATCAATGACAGGATCATTTGCCCCGTTGTCTCAAAGTGGAAAGAGGTAAAAAGCGGCCCAACCCTGCCCCCCCCGACACCTTCTACTCCCAAAAAAAACCACAGCGAGGTGAAAGCCGCAGACCAGCAAATGATGAGGTGCTGGTACCCCCCTGGCCGCACCCACCTAACGGTTGCCGAGGCACCACTGTCCCATCCGCAGCGCCAGGTGGCGTGCTGTGCGATTTGGTATACTACTTATATAGAACTTGCTTAGCATAACTTGCTTAGCATTAGTAGCTAAATTTGCTGAAGCCTTAGGCTGCAAGCTGTGAACTTTCACCCAGCTATGCTGAACTTTTACCTAGTTAAGTAAAAGGAGGCCCCAGAGCCGGTTCGAGCTGGAAGATAAGGAAGCAAGGAAGGCCACTGCAATCGTCAGCTGACACAGCAACCTTAGAGATAAGAGAAGAAACAACCTGCCTAGATACAATGAAGGGACCCAATGAAGAACGGGAAGACCCCAGACCCTAATATTACTACTGATCTGAACTGTCGCATGAGGGGTGGGGAACTTAGATTGTAAGGGTATAATTGCCCAGGGATTTCTTTGTTCGGGGTCCCTCTTTGGAGGCACCCAGCTCAAGCTGCTCTCCATGTCAGATAAAGAAACCACTTATTTACTCAGCGGATTGACGGCTCATCTTCAAGCAGGAACCTAGGGCCGAGCCCTGTTGACAGTGGCATAATTCCTGCAGGTGGCGTGATTCCCTCAACATGGCATACGGGGCTGCAGCGGCACCGGGTGCGAGAGGGCTATCAAACTGCTTGCACTCCTTCTAGGACTCCCTCCTACCGGTCCTGCCACTGAGATTGGGTCTCCTGGTGGTGACTACTGCCACCTCATCACACTTCTTGCGCCGCTGTTGGCATTGCTCAGTATCGCAGAGGATGTGGAAGGGGTCGGACTCATCATCCAGGAGTTGGTAAAAGCAGTTGGTGACAACGCAACCGAAGCTCTCCTGCATGATGATAGCTAATGGACTACCTACCATGCCCTACCCCAGGAAGCTGCAACAGCTCCTAATGCTGCACCAGGTGCCATGCTGATCGCAGCTCAACACCGTTATGACTCCCCTGCTCCCTTTCGAGCCTCGGCAGCCAATCAGCGCACAGAAACTCCCAGCGGCCTGAAGCCATCCCCTATCAACATTTCTGGCCCCACCCACCGCCAACACACTACGACCAATGCTTAAACAATGGCAAGAGTGAGCAACCAATCCCAGCTTTGGACTCAGCCCTGCCCCTGAGGTAGGACTGTAGACAATTAGCACGCAGCATCCAGCATGTTCAATAATAGGCCACTGACTACTGTGGTGTGCTGCTCACGGTGTTCAATCCGTCTGAGTACGAGCTAATTATTCATTAGTATATGCATTCTTCAACAGTTGCTTCCTGCTTCTCCCTCTCTTCCCGTTGCCCCCTCGTCCTGGGGCTATGTCTGGCTCTGTCACTTGGCTGCCACTGATTTTTTGGTTATTGTGCTTGCTAAAGGTAACAGTGCCAGCAAATGCAGTGGGAAGTAAAGCCCAGGCATCTGTAGTGGATTAATTGATCAAATCTTTTGACACAACGATCCCAGGAGGCTGGCAAAGGTACAGACCTGGGGAATGTTTATACATTATTATTACTCAAACGAAATGACTATTTTTTGCTTAAAGGATGGTTGGAAGAAGCATAGGAAAATAGAGTGCTTCAAACTCCTTAGACTTAAGAAAGGATTCTGATGAAAGGAAATCTAGAAGCCTTAACACAGCAGAAAGAAATTGCTGTGAATGTTCAGTGCTGAAACTGGAGGCTGCAGGAAAGAAGAATCCATGTCAAGTGGACTGAGTTAAAGTATGCAATGGCATGGTTATTGCAGGTGAATAGCATGCATACAGCAACTGCAATAACTACTGAACTTTCAGTCTGCCCCCTCTTGAACTCTGCCTACCTTCTTCCAGTGGACAAGTTTCTACAAAGGTGGCTATGGAAGCATGAATATGAGCAGACTTTTGCTTCAGTTTGCAGAAAGCATTACATAATGTAGACACTTGAGAGCACTGATCCTTTTTTGAAGGGGACTAGGTTTGCTCTGGTAATAAGCACATGGGCAAATAACCTCTTTTCAGGAATCTAGTAGCTCGATCCTTTCTTCCCCAAATTTTCTATATATTTATATAAGCATTTCCGGGTAGACTATTCAGTGAGAGCTTAGAATTTGATGCTATCACATAACTGTCTAACTAAGGGTCTTTGGATATAATCCACCTCTGTTAATGAGTGGCTTTAATGAAAGAAGGAGTATATTGAACTTGAACTCCAAGCACAACTTCAGCTTTAGGTAGGTAGTGCACTTATACAAAATGGTCCGGCTTTTCCAAAAAGTTTGACAGTTGTCTCTGCTTAAAAAAATTAGTGTTAATTAAACCCCTGAATCTCAAAGAGTGTGTGTAATAATACTTTGACCAGCTGAGCAGCTTACAAATGCAGCACTATAGTGAGACATTGTACTGACTCTGGCTGGGATGGAGCTAATTTTCTTCATAGCATGCGGTATGGTGCTGTGTTTTGGATTTGTGACTAAAATAGTGTTGATAACACATCAATGTTTTGGCTATTGCTGAGCAGTACTTGTACAGCATCAAGTCTTTCTCTTTTTCCCACTCTGCCTCCCCAGTGAGCAGGTTGGGGGTGGGCAAGAAATTGGGAGGGGACATAGACATAGAGCTGACCCGAATTGATCAAAGGGATATTCCATGCCATATAATGTCATGCTCAGCAATAAAAATGGAGGTTGGGGGGGTGTTAGGTAGGTAGCCATTGCTCAGAGACTGGCTGGGCATCAGTCTACTTGTGGGAGGTGGTGAGTGATTGCCTTTGCATCACTTGTTTTGGGGTTTTTTTTTCTTCATCTTTCCTTCACTTATTAAACTATCTCTAGCTCAACCCACAAGTTTTCTTGCTTTTGCTCTTCCTATTCTCTCCCCTGTCCTGCTGGGGGAGGGGGAGTGAGCAATCAGCTGTGTGGTGCTTAGCTGCTGGCTGGGGTCAACCCACCACAGTCCTTTTTGGTGCTACACATAGGTTAAAGAGGTTTGAGATAATGACAGATTTGATTGGAGTGTGCTAGATTGAACTTCTAGCCATTATACCTGTTTACCTGAGTTGTTTCTTGGCAGGCTGTTACTTGCTGTTGCTGGCCATGATGCTGACATATTTACTCTGGATGCTGAATTATGTCTTCCCTCGCCTGCTCTGGTGCTTAATCCCTTTCTTGCTGTACATCAAAATCCAGGGCTTGTTAATGGCTGCTTTCAATTTTTGCTGTTTGCTGTGTCATTTATCACTTTGTTTTTCTTTGCCTGGGAGAGCTATGATAAAGGCACTGGCCTTGAGCCTAATCTAGCATTTGGGCCCTACATTGCTGCTGTTCCAGTACTCCAAGAACCTTCTCATGGAGACAACCAGCAATTACACCTTTCCTCTCTGAGAGACACTTTGTGGAGAGAGGGAAGAATGGCACCTACCCCTTCCTTTCTTCCAGGATAGGTCTTTCCAGCCTTCTTGTAATGGCCTCTCAGTTTCTTGAATATCCCTGAATATCAGACTGTTTGTACTGTTGTGTGTCATGAGCCTGATTTTGATTTTTATTATTGTTTGTAAGGTTAACCAGCTAAGTGAGAATACCACACAGGAACATGCCCCAAGGCAGTCGATCCATGGGTGGCAGGGCGTATGGGAGGATTTGGGCAGGTGACTGTGTCTGTTATCACCTCCGATAGCCTGTGATTTTATGCCTGAACAGGCATATAATCCTGTTGAATTGGTATGCCATTTGAAGGAGGGGAGCCTTGCCTGCCCCAATGAGATGCAGCAACTTCTAACACTGTATTGGGGACTAGCCCATACCTATCAAGCCTCTGTCCATCACGCTCAAAAGAAGAAGAGGGTCTCCCGATCTAAGGGCACACAAACAGACATTGAGAAGGTCGCTCAGTCTGAGAGCACACAAATGGACGCTGTGGCTAAACCAGAGACCCAACCCTCAACTATAACAGTTGCTCCTGTAGTCAAGAAGAAACAATGGAAGTGGAGGTCAACCCCATTAGTAAGAGAGGAAAAAGCTCCTCCTGGGGGGGAGCAGGAGGAATGTTGTAGGAATTATGCAGCCGCCACCTAGACCATGGTAAGAATTATGCGGACGCCATCCCAACAGGGCTGGTCCCTAGGTTCTGCTTTTTAACAGATCAGATCAACTCTTTTGTATTACATTATTTATATTATAGAGGTGCCAAATATTGATAGCCTCTAATCTGTATACATATTTGAGTACAACACATGCTGCAACATTGCAAAGATGCAGAAGTGTCATTATCAGCTATTTCCCACCTACTGGTTCCATTTTGTATTGATATAGTGCAATTACAACCCTCCGTCCATCCCAAAATCTCTCCTTCGCCAGCGTTGCTCTGAATACATAATGGGTAACTATTAGCTGGGGTACCATATCCCAAAGGAGCAGGGATATGGAGCAGGAGCCAAGAAGTGTCAGCCACGCCCCAAGCCAAAACAATTTGGTCGTCCGATTTGCCATCTGGCACAAGCAGCCTCAATGGTTACCTGTTGATTGGCACTGTGTGAGCTGACACAGGCAGGATGCAGGAACAACCACAAAACCACAGATGAAATGCAAAGAGTAAATTTATTTTTGTTACCTTGCCAACCGGGGGATCCCCAAAGCAGCACCTGGGCAGAGGCACGCAAGCGGGGACGCAGGCACCGCAGAGCTCGGTCCTTGCTAGAGGATCACTGAACCTGCTGTATTTCAGGGATTCACACAGGCATAGTTTACCACTGTGCTTTGATCTTTCCCACAGCAGGGCAGGAATCTCAAGCATGTTCAATAGGGTGCCTCTGAGTCTATCACAGGCCTATGTTATCTAAACACAGATGTTCTACTTGTCAAGCACACAAGACTAAACAATGATTAGTATGATATATGTGTTTTTCTACACCCCAGCTGCAAGTCACTTGAGCATGTTTACAATCCTCCTTGCCAATCTTCTGTTATTTTCCCACATTCCACCCCCTCACTCAAGGGACCACTTCCGCTGGGGCTGGCAAAGCTGGAGGTGTCCACTTGGGCTTGCAGGGTGTAGAGCAGGGTGATTTACAGAGGCATGCAATAAACACATGTAGAAAAAGGAATAAACATATCCCTACAATAATGCTTTGAATCAGGTCTCCCACCTATCCTGTCAGGGAATTAAACCACTCAGCTAGCCAGGTACCACCAGTAGATTGTTTCATTTGATGCATTAAGTCCTGGAGATGTTGAATGTCGCTGGCTGATTCATCAGTTATGTTGAAGCAATGCATGCCTTCAAAATCGGAGCGGCGTTTATGGTGTCGAAGGAGGAGATAGTCCATCGCCAATCGATTTTGTAATGTTCATTGGCATACGGCCGTTACCTACTCAGAAAAAATAGCAATGAAAAACATTAATATCAAAATCACTTAGCATAGTATAATTCTGTAATACTGCTACTGGGGTTGGCACGCCAATGAAACACGTTGTCAAGAGATCTGCAGCTGTTAATCTTCCCTTAATACAAAAGGCAGATGAGTTAGTTACAGTAGAGGCCAACCAAATCCAAGTATTTACATGTTGATCTCGCGGAAATGTATCCAGGGCATGTGCTTGTAGTACAAGACGACAAAGCACGATGAGCCAACCTGTGATAAGGGAGGAAAACAGGAGTGTCATCTCCTTCCAGTAATAGATATTCCATTGCTCCAGCTCCTTCAGCTAATATTACTCCGGGTTTGATAACTTGATGTGGGGTAATTGCCCACACAGATTAAAGAGCTATGGCTTGCGCTTTTTCAGATTGAACTTCAATTTGGTGTTGGGTTCGTGACACCAATAACACCGTTCCAATGCTATCTCCTCTAGATAAGGCACAGGTATTCGTCGAAGATACCTGAAATACAAGAACTCGAGAATCTGATATCAACAGAGGATGTAAAATAAGAGGAGAAGTTGGGGTACAGAACCATACAGCATTCTCAGGGGTTAT
Source organism: Ciconia boyciana (assembly GCF_034638445.1). Lineage (NCBI taxonomy): Eukaryota > Metazoa > Chordata > Aves > Ciconiiformes > Ciconiidae > Ciconia > Ciconia boyciana. The sequence continues at coordinate 3,927,957 of NC_132937.1, forward strand.
TATATGAATCTTCACATCTAGACTAATAGGTTGCGGTCCCACCACGCAATCTGTTGGTGTAAACAATTCCATTTCCCCTGTAGTTAATATTTTGGGAGAGATACCATCTGGAAGAACGTCAATCCTCACCATGTTTTGTACTGGAGGTGTTGTAATATGATCATAGGGTGTTTGATTATGAATATTCCGGCTGTTTAACAAAAAAACCTGCTTTAGTAAGATGTGAACTCCAATGTTGTAAAGTTTTAGTACTGGTTAGCTTTTTTAATTGTTCCTTCAGCATCTCATTCATTCTTTCAATCAAGCCATTAGCTTGGGGATGGTAGGCAATGTGGAATATCCAATCTACCCCTAGCCCTTGAGCCCAATCTTGGACATTATGCCCACTAAAGTGTGTTCCTTGGTCACTTTGTATTTGGTGAGGAGGTCTGTAATGATGAATGAGTTGTTCTAATGCTTCGGTTGTGCTATGTTGATTAGCATATTTGGTGGGTTTAGCAAAAAACAGTCCTGACACTGTATCCGCAGCAGTGAATACATATCGCCACCCCCTCGACGGGGGCAGGGGGCCCGTGTAATCGACCTGCCAGGTATTCAAGGCCCATTGACTGCGTTTTATCTTTCCCCATGGCCTATATAATGCCCTTAAATGTAGCTGCATACAAATAGTACAATTATGTGCATGTTTTATAAATACGTAATGGCAAAGGGGTTTGATTGTGAGCAATGTCCCATGCGCGCCCAGTATAAGCTGATCGATGTCCACAAGCTATGTGCATTTATAGCCTGAGCATGTACTTTGGCACAGGTCATATATCTACTTCCCCATTATTTTGTGACTCAAGTGAATCATCTTTTTGATGAGCTGAGACATGCCTTACTTTTAAAGGATACCTTTGTACATATTGCCAAATTTGTTGCCATATATCTGCCTCCCATATAGGGTATCTTTGTACATGCCAGTCCTCTTGGGCCCAGCAGGATAACCACATTGTGAGGCTTTTGTATACAACCCAACTGTCAGCGTATAAGTAATGTGCCTTCCCTTCCGGGACAGCAAGAGATGCTGCAATCAGTTCAGCCCACTGACTAGATGCCTGTACACCTGTTTGCAATAATATAATTCCTGGTAGCAGAGCATATGCAACTGCTCTCCATTGTCTTTGTCCAGTTGCCATGTATGTTCCACTTCCATCCATAATCCAGGCATCTTTTTTGTGCTCTTCTATTAACTCGTCATAAGGGGGAGCTTCCTCCACAGGAGATGTAGGGATATCTCCAAGGGGAAGAGTTTCCCCTAGTGTGGGCATATGATTAAATGATATGGTTCCTAGAAGAGTGGCATATGGGAGTGGTTACATGTGTTTTTTCCCGGTAGAAATCGTTGCTGTAAATAATGTTTCCATTTCCAATGTGTGGCTGCCGGAGCTACCCCTGCATGGGCCCTAATGGAATCATCAGTAACCCACCCATGAATAGGTATGGGGGGGTATGTGTACAGTCATGCTATCTTGGCCTGTGATTCTTTCAGTTTCTTGTAGTGCCAAAACTACAGCTAAAATTTGTTTTTCCATTGGGGTATAATGTATAGCGGAGCCTTGTAATACCTTGGACCAAAATCCTACAGGTTCCTTCTGATTTTTCAGCCCAGTCATCTGCCACAATCCCCACGAGACTATATCATCTAGAATTGTTACTTCTAATTCAAAAGGATATCCTCGCCTAGGAGTGTATAATTGCACATGCTCAATCAAAGCATTTTTTGCAGGCATCAAAGGCTTCTTGTTGCTTGGTCCACTGCCAAACAACCTTCTTAGTTAATTTCTGCAGAGGGCGCATTAGTACTGCCAGATGTGGGATAAAAGTTCTCCAATATCCTAAAAGTCCCAAGAAGGTCTGTAGCTGTTTTACTGTGGTTGGTACAGGAAATCGCTGGACTGTTTGCTGTACCTTATTTGGTATTTCTCTAATCTGTCCATGCCAAACTATTCCCAAAAAATGTACAGTAGTACTAGGGCCCTGTATTTTCTATGGATTAATTGCCCAGCCTCGGTCCTGTAAATGCACTTTCAGCGATTCGGCAGCTGTTTCAATTTCTTGTTGTGACTCTGCCATAATCAATAGATCATCAATATAATGGTAAACAGTAACGGTACCCGACCATAGTGCTACATCAGCTGCTATCATTTAGTGGCAAATGGAAGGACTGTGTTTGTATCCCTGAGGCAATACTTGGAAAGTATATTGCTTTTGTTGCCAGGTAAAGGCAAACTGGTCTTGGCTTTCTGAAGCAATGGCTATTGAAAAGAAAGCATTAGCAAGATCTATCACCACTTTCCAGGGTTGTAAATTTTTGCTAGTTTTTTCTATAAGAGTAACCATGTCTGGTACCGTAACTGCAAGTGGGGGGGTGACTTTAGTCAATTCTCTATAATCTACAGTCATTCTCCAAATGCTGTCTGGTTTTCGAACAGGCCAAATAGGATTATTAAAAGCAGTCATGGTTTCCTTAACGATTCCCACTTGTTGAAGTGCCTGAATGGTTTGAGTAATTTCCTCCTCCCCCCCCCGGAATACGATATTATTTTACAGTTACCACCTTGGTAGGCACAGGCAGCACAACAGGATCCCACTTTGGGAATCCATGCAAGACGGTTATAGATCGAATGGCAAATCCCGCTTGCGAAGTTCCGAAGCAGAAGCAACCATTTAAAGTTTCAACTGTTCGTCCTGCCAACACATCAATACCCAAGCTATATTCTTTAATTGGGGCAATTAACACTGTCATTGTGGTAAATGGCATGGCATTTCCTATTGTTAAGGTAACCTTAGCTTGGAGAGCAGGGGTCGGATTTCCCCCCAGTCCACAGATCTGTGATGTGGCTTCTTTATTATTAATATTACTATGTAATACAGTAACCTCAGCTCCAGTATCCACCAGAGCTAACACATGTAAAATCCCCCCAGACCACCACTCTATAGTTAAAGGAACATAAGGGCATCAGTCCCCCTCACAGTAAGAGGCTTACAGTGGCAGCAATTTTGGGGGACCTGCCAAACCTTCATTTCTGCTCTTTTGGCATTTGCCAGGTAGTGCCTTGCCTTGAGGTGGAGGGTGGGCGTGGAGTTGGTGGTGGGGCCAGGGGCGGTCGGCTTTTTTGTGTAGGCTTTAATTTTTGCCATCGGCGAAACATTTCTGATGTTGTAATCCCATTTATTTCTGATTGTGGGACACTGGCTTGTACAAGATCATTCCACATTTGTTTCCTCATCACCCGTGATGTAACTCCTTTAGGTTTTGCTGGCTTTCCTTTATTCACTACCCGCACAGATGATCCCGAAGTTACACCCCAATTTCCCTCAAGGTATTTGCTAGGGCACCTACATTACCAGTAGCATTTGTGACTGCTGGTATAATCAAGGGTTTTAGTGAGGCAGGCACTCCTCTCAAAAGCTGCATTTTGATACTTCTCGTTACTGCTACCCTGTCCAGATTGAATCCCGTAATCAATGCATGAGCCATTGCTGTTATCAAAATGTTCCCAGGCACAGCAGAGTAAGGTGATAAGCAGTACAGCAGTACAGCAAGCAGCGAAAGCAAAAAGCAGCCACTAACGAGCACCAGACTCTAATAAACAGTAAGGCAAGCAAGCCCCATGGCAAGCACAGAAGCCTGCCAGGCTATTCCTGCCTACCAGGAATTAATAGCTAAACAGCAATAACAACTATAAATTTGATCTAGCACATTCCAATCAAATCTGTTGTCTTGAATCCTTCATGCCCCATGTTGGGCACCAAAAAGGACTGTCATGGTTTAACCCCAGCCAGCAACTAAGCACCATACAGCCGCTCGCTCGCTCACTCCCCCCGCCCCCATTTATTAGCAATACGTGCTATCAACCATTCTACAGTATCTTGCAGCCCATGGCACCACTCTGCTTGAGTAGTAATTGCTTCTTGCGCTATCACCTTTGCATCTTGTAAAGTCCCGACTTCCCTTTCCAACTCTCTCATTTTACTCCGTAATGCCACAACTTCACGGTCAAGAGCTCTAAGACCGGTAACTAATAACTATCCCAATCTCCCCGCTAACTTGTGAGAAGAATCCGATGCCACTTTCCATGGCAATCCGCGCATAGCCATTTCAATTGTCTGGGGGGTAACCACCATCCCGTCATCTATTTCAGGCCATGCTTCCGGCGGAGCCCATGTAGCCAGGAAAGTGGCCATGGGGGTCCAGCGCCCAGTACTGGGCCATCCTGGAATATGGGGTGTCACCATCATGGCCTCCCCAGTCCCCGACTTTTTTGCCAGCCATGGCATGGCTGTTCCTGGATCCTGCCAACTATGCCAAATGTGTGAGCCGACACAGGCAGGATGCAGGAACAACCACAAAACCACAGATGAAATGCAAAGAGTAAATTTATTTTTGTTACCTTGCCAACCGGGGGATCCCCAAAGCAGCACCTGGGCAGAGGCACGCAAGCGGGGACGCAGGCACCGCAGAGCTCGGTCCTTGCTAGAGGACCTGCTGTTTTCACCTGTATTTCAGGGATTCACGCAGGCGTAGTTTACCACTGTGCTTTGATCTTTCCCACAGCAGGGCAGGAATCTCAAGCATGTTCAATAGGGTGCCTCTGAGTCTATCACAGGCCTATGTTGTCTAAACACAGATGTTCTACTTGTCAAGCACACAAGACTAAACAATGATTAGTATGATATATGTGTTTTTCTACACCCCAGCTGCAAGTCACTTGAGCATGTTTACAATCCTCCTTGCCAATCTTGCGTTATTTTCCCACAGGCATGAACAGCACCAATTAATATGGCCTGCTGCTCCTTTCCGAGTTATACTTCCCCAGCTCCACCCTTGTGGGTTATTTTCCCAATTTCCCCTAAAACATTGGGTACACCATTGAGAATTACATGGTCCACAATTTTTACATGTTAATCATATCCATCCCTGTTGGTAAAATCTTAGTCCCTCTCCCCTTGGAGCAGATCCAGGAATGAAGCCACTCCTGTAAGGGTGATGAATGCACCAAGAGGGACAAAACCCTTTGTTCACAATCCCTGATGGTCTGCTTGGCCAGGCATCTGGAGACTCTCGAGTCCAGGTAGCTCTAGAAAGGAAACAATAGGAACACGAATTTGGAATTCCTTCATACTCCGGGAATTTAAATGGTTTCGGTCTCCAAAGTAGTCGTGGTTTAGCCCCAGACAGCAACTAAGCACCACGCAGCCGCTCACTCACTCCCCCCCCACCCCCACGGTGGGATGGGGAAGAGAATCGGAAGAGTAAATGTGAGAACACTCGTGGGTTGAGATAAGGACAGTTTAATAGGGAAAGCAAAAGCCGCGCGTGCGAGCAAAGCGAAGCAAGGAATTCATTCACTACTTCCCATAGGCAGGCAGGTGTTCAGCCATCTCCAGGAAAGCAGGGCTCCATCATGCGTAATGGTTGCTTGGGAAGACAAACGCCATCACTCCGAATGTCCCCACCTTCCTTCTGCTTCCCCAGCTTTACATACTGAGCATGATGTCATATGGTATGGAATAGCCCTTTGGTCAGTTTGGATCAACAATCCTGGCTGTGTCCCCTCCCAGCTTCTTGGGCACCTGGCAGAGCATGGGGAGCTGAAAAAAGTCCTTGACCTGTGTAAATACCGCTTAGCAACAGCCAAAACATCAGCGTGTTATCAATATTATTCTCATACTAAAACCCAAAACACAGTACTACACCAGCCACTGGGAAGGAAATCAACTCTATCCCAGCCAAAACCAGGACAGTATCCACCCCTTATTCTATACCATTTACGTCATGCCCAGGTTCTACCCCTTCTAAAACAATTAAGTTCATTTAGTCCATGACTTTGGGCTCCATCCATCATAATAGTCCTTCAGGGCAGAAGAGATGGTCTGTGGTGTTGGATTGTTGCATGTTGAAGCCAGTTCTGGTTCCATCACCACTGCACTTTGCTTGCTTTCATTGAAGTTCATTCTTCATTAATCTGGGTGATCCTTATTGAAAAAGTGATGACACACAGTATTATATAGCAATTGACATTATACCATTTAGTTCATTGGCTATTCTCACCCAAAATCAAATCCCCTTGAGGTACACATCAGACTTCCCCATCCTCTCGCATTACCCACCAAGTACACCGGGGTCCTTGAGCAAAAGCAATCCCATGAATGGGCTTGCCTTTGCCTGAGGCAGGAATAACCCAGACCGTCTTCCCCAGCATGTTTTTTATGTGGACTACAGGGACCTTATCCCCTTCTACAGTACATAAAAGTTTTGATTGGGCAGGGCCAGCTCGATTGACAGATCCCCTAGTGTTAACTAACCAGGTGGCCTTTGCTAAATGTGTATCCCAATGTTTGAACATCCCACCACCCATTGCTCTCAGTGTAGTCTTTAACAGTCCATTGTATCTTTTGATTTTCCCAGAGGCTGGTGCATGATAGGGGATGTGATATACCCACTCAATGCCATGCTCTTTGGCCCAGGTGTCTATGAGAATGTTTCGAAAATGAGTCCCGTTGTCTGACTCAATTCTTTCTGGGGTGCCATGTCGCCATAGGACTTGCTTTTCAAGGCCCAGGATAGTGTTCCAGGCGGTGGCATGGGGCACGGGATATGTTTCCAGCCATCCGGTGGTTGCTTCCACCATTGTAAGCACATAGTGCTTGCCTTGGCGGGTTTGTGGGAGTGTGATATAATCGATCTGCCAGGCCTCCCCATATTTCTATTTCAGCCATCGCCCTCCATACCACAGAGGCTTTAACCGCTTGGCTTGTTTAATTGCAGCGCATGTTTCACATTCATGGCTACCCTGTGCAATAGTGTCCATGGTTAAGTCCACCCCTCGATCACCAGCCCATCTATATGTGGCATCTCTTCCTTGATGGCCTGAGGTATCATGGGCCCACCTAGCTATAAGTAATTCACCCTTATGTTGCCAGTCCAGATCCACCTGAGCCACTTCAATCTTAGCAGCCTGATCCACCTGCTGGTTGTTTTGATGTTCCTCAGTGGCCTGACTCTTGGGTACATGAGCATCTACGTGACGTACTTTTACACAGTAAAAGTTTATAGTACAGTGGGGCCTCCTCAGCACACACGTCACCTCCTCCTCTGGCGATATTCCGAAATCTTTGCCTTCTGGCCAGTCCATGATTAGTGCCAGGATCCCTGGGCGATTGGGGTTTCCTATTCGAGCCCGTTGTGTGAATCAGTGCGACCCACTTACTCCACATAGCATCAGTTGCATGATGTGTAGAGGGGACCCTCCCTTTGAATATTCAGCCCAGCACCAGCAGTCGGGGTGCCAGGAGGAGCTGTGCTTCAGTACCAACCACTTCCGAAGCAGCTCGAACCCCTTCATATGCTGCCAATATCTGTTTTTCAGTTGGAGTATAGCGGGCATCGGATCCTCTGTGTCCCCGACTCCAAAACCCTAGGGGTCGACCTCGAGTCTCCCCTGGTGCTTTCTGCCAGAGGCTCCAGGTAGGGCCACTCTGCCCGGCTGTGGTGTAGAGCACATTCTTTACATCTTGCCCTGCCCGGACTGGCCCAAGGGCTACTGCATGAACTATCTCCCGTTTAATTTGTTCAAAGGCTTGTTGTTGCTCAGGGCCCCATTTGAAATCATTCTTCTTCCGGGTCACTTGACAGAGAGGTCTTACGATGAGACTGTAATTTGGAATATGCATTCTCCAAAAACCCACAATGCCTAAGAAAGCTTGTGTTTCCTTTTTGCTAGTTGGTGGAGACATGGCTGTTATTTTGTTGGTCACATCCATTGGGATCTGACGACGTCCATCTTGCCATTTAATTCCTAAAAACTGGATCTCCTGTGCAGGTCCCTTGAGCTTACTTTGTTTTATGGCAAAACCAGCTTTCAGGAGGATTTGGACTATTTTCTTCCCTTTCTCAAAAACTTCTTCTGCTGTATTGCCCCATACGATGATGTCATCAATGTATTGCAGATGTTCTGGAGCTTCCCCCTGTTCCAGTGCAGTCTGGATCAGTCCATGGCAAATGGTAGGGCTGTGTTTCCATCCCTGGGGCAGTCGATTCCAAGTATACAGAACGCCCCTCCAAGTAAAAGCCAACTGTGGCCTGCACTCTGCTGCCAAAGGGATTGAGAAGAACGCATTAGCGATATCAGTTGTGGCATACCATTTGGCTGCTTTTGACTCCAGTTCGTACTGAAGTTCCAGCATGTCCGGCACGGCAGCACTCAGCGGTGGCGTGACTTCATTCCGGCCACGATAGTCTACTGTTAGTCTCCACTCTCCATTAGACTTTTGCACTGGCCATATGGGACTGTTAAAAGGTGAACGAGTCTTGCTGATCACTCCTTGGCTCTCCAGTTGACGAATCAGCTTATGGATGGGAATCAGGGAGTCTTGGTTGGTGCGATATTGCCTCCGGTGCACCGTTGTGGTAGCAATTGGCACCTGTTGTTCTTTGACCCTCAGCAACCCCACAACAGAAGGGTCCTCTTGTAGCGGATTGATGCACGGACTCCAATCAAGGGGTAAATCGAAGACCCTTTATTGAACTATTACATGGCTTATATACTTTCTAATTGTTTGTACATGCGCTACTGAGAGAACTCTTATTGGTTTATATGTCTTGTTCACGCGTCCTTCATGCGTTCCTTCAGCTAATACAATTGGCTATCTTTTTGCAACTTTGCAGTTCCTTTCTTCACAACAAAAAATCACGAGCTCGCCTTATCTCTCTCCAATGCTATCCACTCCTACTCCTGACACACAGCCTCCTTCCCTCAGGCATAACCCAAACTCTCAGTACTTCAATCTTGTTAACCCTTTCACTCCTGATATGCCTAATTTCTCCTCATCCTCTGAGAGACCAGGCAAGGTGGACAACTGTTTAATTTCCTCTGTCTCCAAGGCAGCTATACCAAAAGCCCACCAGTACCCTTTTGGGTCCTTGAAATACCCTCTCCTGAGGTAGTCTAGGCCAAGGATGCACGGAGCCTCTGGGCCAGTCACAATGGGGTGCTTTTGCCATTCATTCCCAGTTAGGCTTACTTTGGCCTCCAATACAGTCAGCTGTTGGGATCCCCCTGTCACCCCAGAAATACGGATGGGTTCTGCTCCTATATAGCTTGATGGCATTAGGGTACACTGTGCACCGGTGTCTCCTAGAGCCTTATACTCCTGTGGGTCTGATGTGCCAGGCCATTGAATCCACACAGTCCAGTAAACCCGGTTGTCCCTTTCCTCCACCTGGCTGGAGGCAGGGCCCCCCTAATCCTGGTCACAATATTCATTACCCATTTCTTGTATATACGAGTCAGGAGTTTCTTCATTATAATCAGGAGTAAGATCAGCCCTTTTACTCTGCCTGGGGAACTGTCCACTGGAAACGGGAGCAGCAATTTTCCTGGAAGAACCCACTATGGTGATTGTTTTTCCTTGCAACTCACGTACCCATGCCTCTAGGGTTGAGGTAGGTTTTCCATCCCACTTCCTCATGTCCTCTCCGTGGTCACGCAAGTAAAACCATATGGTGGCCCGTGGTGTGTACCCTCTATATCCTCTCCCTTGAGCAGAGGAACGCTGACTCCTAATAGCTGAGACACTGGTCCGTATAGGTGGGGAGTAGGACATATCTTCTTCGAGTCGCTGGACCTTCCGGGAAAGTTTCTCCACAGCCGAGACAAGGGAGGAAGAGATACTTTCTTCATATTCCCAGAGGTTACTAGCAGCTTCATTCACTGTTGGACCGTCTCCGTCTCTCCAGGTCAGTATTGCCAATGAGTTGGCACACGACAGTGGTGCGTTCCGTACCAACTTCTGCCACATGGGTCGTGTGCACTGGACCTCATCTGGATCTGTGGGTGACCGCACATCGTCCAGATCACCATAAATCACTTCCAGCACAGCTAATTCCCTCAGGTACTGGATACCTCTCTCCATGGTGGTCCATTTCCCGGGGCGGTATACATCATCTTCCTTGAAGGGATACCTTTCCTTTATAGCTGACAGGAGTCGCCTCCAGAGGCTGCGGGCTGGTTCCCCTTTTCCAATTGCTTTGTCAATGCCCCCTTCCCTAGAAAGGGATCCCAGCTGCTTGGCTTCCTTACCCTCTAATTCCAGGCTACTGGCCCCGCTATCCCAGCATCAGAGCAGCCAGGTGACAATGTGCTCGCCTGGACGACGGCTGAAATCTTTTTGCATATCTCGCAGCTCACTCAGGGATAGGGATCGGGTGGTTTCCGTCTCATTTACGAGTTCTTCATCTTCCTCTTCCTCTCCCTGTGATGGTCCTGCTCCTTCATCTTCCCTTTCTAAACGAGCTGACTTTCACTTCCAGGATTTTTTCTTATGTATAGGGGCGACTGATACTGACACAGGTTGGTTCTCTGTCTGAACCGCAGTGCTTGTAACAGAGTTGTCCGGAGCAGCTGCAGCTGCAGTGCCTGTTGCAGGGGGGGCTGGAGCAGCCGCAGTGCCTGTCACAGGGGTAATCGGAGCAGAGGCAGTGCCTGTTGCAGGGGTAGTTGGAGCAGCCGCAGTGCCTGTCACTTTGTCACCAGATCCTTGAGGGTTCTGAATAGTGTTGAACAGGGCTCGGTAGGCATGGGCCAGGCCCCAGCACATTGCAGTGATTTGTGTCTCCCTAGAATTGGCAGGGTGACAACATACTTTTTCCAAATATTCCACTAATTTTTCAGGATTCTGCACTTGTTCAGGGGTGAAGTTCCAAAACACTGGAGGTGCCCACCGTCCTAGGCATTTGCCCATGCTATCCCACACACCCTGCCACTCATAACTATCTGGCCTTGGGGCAGATCTCTGGATTATATTCTTAAATTGCTTACTAATCTTGGACAAGATCGAAACAATATTCCCAAGCAATACCAATAGAAGTATCTTAACTACCCAAGGATGTTCAAGATACTGAAAAGTTATTGCAATGAAGGAGGAAGCATTGTAGAAGAAAGTAGTGGAGGTACAATTCTGCATTTCCTCCATAAGGTAATACTCAACATACAATAACGGTTTCAGTACAGCACTTAGATAATACCAAAATAAATCCAAGATCACTGTTTTAATAACAAACTTCACAGGCAAAACATCACCAATTAAAGCAGAGCACAGAAACAGCAGCGATGTCCTGGCCATCTGCCAGCCCAGGCGCATGGCCATTGCTGTTATCAAAATGTTCCCAGGCACAGCAGAATAAGGTGATAAGCAGCACAGCAGCACGGCAAGCAGCGAAAGCAAAAAGCAGCCACTAACGAGCCCTAGACTCTAATATACAGTAAGGAAAGCAAGCCTTATGACAAGCACAGAAGCCTGCTGATTAATAGCTAAACAGCAATAACAGCTATAAATTCTATTATCTAGCACATTCCAATCAAATCTGCCATTATCTCAAACCCTTCGTGCCCCATGTTGGGCGCCAAAAAGAACTGTCGTGGTTTAGCCCCAGATAGCAATAAGCACCACGCAGCCGCTCACTCACTCCCCCCCCACCCCCACGGTGGGATGGGGAAGAGAATCGGAAGAGTAAAAGTGAGAACGCTCGTGGGTTGAGATAAGGACAGTTTAATAGGGAAAGCAAAAGCCGCGTGCGCGAGCAAAGCGAAGCAAGGAATTCATTCACTACTTCCCATAGGCAGGCAGGTGTTCAGCCATCTCCAGGAAAGCAGGGCTCCATCACGCGTAATGGTTGCTTGGGAAGACAAACGCCATCACTCTGAATGTCCCCACCTTCCTTCTGCTTCCCCAGCTTTACATACTGAGCATGATGTCATATGGTATGGAATAGCCCTTTGGTCAGTTTGGATCAACAATCCTGGCTGTGTCCCCTCCCAGCTTCTTGGGCACCTGGCAGAGCATGGGGAGCTGAAAAAAGTCCTTGACCAGTGTAAATACTGCTTAGCAACAGCCAAAACATCAGCGTGTTATCAATATTATTCTCATACTAAAACCCAAAACACAGTACTACACCAGCCACTAGGAAGGAAATCAACTCTATCCCAGCCAAAACCAGGACAGTGGTCGTGGTTGAGTTCCTCGTTGCCTGTTGTTCATCTACTGGATAGTTCTCAGGTAGCCGCTTAACATGAGAATGGCGAACCCAAGTTTCTTTCCCTGCAACTTTCACAGCAAAGTAAGAACTTAATAAGACAGTATATGGCTCCTCCCACCTGGGTTCCAGTTTAGACTTACAGGAAAAAAACCTTTATTAAGACTTTATCTCCTGGCTGTAAATTATGTACCTGTATCTCTGGAGGGGTAGGTTGACACCACTGAGCAATATCCCTTTTAACTTTGAAATTTTCTTGTAATTTTAAAATGTACTGTGTTAAGCGCTCATCTCCATTCAAGAGGCTTGTCTTGGCCAGGATATAAGTCCCCGGTATAGTTAAGTGCCTTCCAAAAAAGGACCTCAGCAGGTGATAGACTTATGGGTTGCCTTGGGGCATTCCGGATGCCCCACAAGGCTATATTTAATGCTTCTGGCCATTTTAATCCTGTGTATGTGCAAATTTTAGCTATTTTTCCTTTAATAGTTCGGTTCATCCTCTCTACCTATCAAGATCCTTGGGGGTGGTAAGGGGTGTGTAATCGTCTTTCTATTCTGAAGCTCCTATAAATTTGATTGATTATGTCTGCTGTAAAATGCAATCCTCTATCTGACTCAATAGATTCAGGTACTCCATACCTAGGGATAATTTATTTAAGGGAGAGCCTTTATTACTCCTCCAGGGTCTGCCTTTCTTGTTGGGAAAGCTTCTACCCACCCTGATAACTGATCTACTATTACTAACAAGTGCTTGTATCCATTTACCACAGGCATGTTGGCATAGTCTATCTGTAGCCTCTGGAACAGGAAAAAGGCCCATGGTCGACTTCCTAGTTCTCATGATGGTTTTGTGTTTGAGAATTTTTGGCAAGTGGGACAGGTATTGATAATTCTTTTGGCGGCCGCATAAACACCTGGCGCAGCCCATACTTGCTGTACTTGATTAACCACCGCTTCTATTTCTCCATGAGCTTTATCATGGAACCATCTAGTTATAGTCATCAGGTATCTTTTTGGTAGAATAGGTTTTCCCCCTATTGTCCATATCCCATCTTCATTTTCTACTGCTTCCCTTTTTTTTTTTCCACTGTTCCTTTTCTTCACTTGTCACCTCAGATTGGTATAATTTTTCAGGATTATTGACATCCAGCCATGAGCTCCTATCTGTATCAACCACCATAATCTTCATCGCAGGTTGGTGGGCTGCGGCTTTCGCAGCTGCATCAGCTAAGGAATTCCCTCGGCTGATTATGGTAGTGTCCCTTGTATGGGCTGGACAGTGAACTACAGCAATCTCCCTGGGAAGCTGGATTGCATCTAATATGTCCCGAATTTCTGTTCCATTGGCCACAGCTTTTCCCGAGGAGGTGAGAAACCCCCGTTCCTTCCATAACATGCCTATTGCATGACATACTCCAAAGGCATACCTTGAATCTGTATAGATGGTTATTCACTTTCTGCCCCCCAGATGAGCCACTTGGGCCAACGCAATCAACTCTGCCCCTTGGGTGCTTATTGTTGCTGGAAGGGGTCTAGCATCTATAACTTCCCATTGGTCCGTAACTGGATAATCAGTCTTTTGTTGTCCTTGTAAATAGTAGGACGATCTGTCTGTAAACAAAACAAGATCTGGGTTTTGTAAGGGGAGGTCTGTAAGATCTGCTCATGGTTTACTGACAGTTCGGAGTACCATGTCACATTGATGATGCTCTTCCCCTTCTCCAGGTACTGGTAATAGTGTTGCAGGATTCAATGTATTACACCTCTTTAGAGTCACGTTATCTGCATTCAAGAGAGTTAGTTCATATTTATGCGCGCATTGGGGAGACAAGGCTTGCGTCACATGTTCTTTAAGAAGCAATTCAACTTCATGTGGCAAATGAATTGTAACTGGGTGCCCTAATACTAAAGGTCAGCTCTTTTCCACTATTGTAGCTGCTGCTGCCACTGACCTAATGCAATCTGGAGCCCCTCCCACCACGGGATCTAACTGAACAGAGTAATATGCTACAGGTCTTTGATGAGGTCCCAGTCTTGGGGGATTAAAACTCCATTTGCCATTCCTTTCCTTTTGGTATGTATAGATCAAAGGGTTTTGTATAATCTGGAAGTTCTAAGGCTGGGGCCGAGGCTCCTTTTATGTCTCTAAAGGCCTTTTCCTGTTCTGGTCCCCAAGTAATGGGTTCTATTTTTTCATCCTTACTGGCTCTGTCAGGGGCTTCGTTAGTTCCCCCAATCCTGGTATCCATGGTCGGCAGAAACCAACCACACCTAGAAAACCTCGTAGCTGTTTCTTTGTAACCGGCCAAGGAATTTCAATTATAGCTTTTACTCTTTCTGGATCTATCACTAGCTGTCCTTCCTTTAAAATGAATCCTAGATATCTTAATTCCTTTTGACGCAGCTGGAGCTTGGATGGAGATGTGTGATGCCCCTTTGTTGCTAACGCAGTACATAGATATATAGTGTCTTTCAAACAGTCATCATAATTTTTACTAGCTATTAGTAAAACATCTACATATTGCACTAAAACTGATCCACCAGGTAACTCAATATCTTTTAAATCTTCTTTCAATATCTGGGAAAATATAGTGGGAGACCCAGTAAACCCCCGTGGAAGGTGAGTCCATGTTAACTGCTGTCCTTTCCAAGTGAAGGCAAACAATGGTTGACTCTCTTCATCTATCGGGATGCTGAAAAATGCAGCAGTCAAATCGATCACAGTAAAGCATTTAGCCCAGTATGGTATCTGCAGGAGCACAGTGGAGGGATCTGGTACCACTGGATGTGGAACAATCACATATTGATTAATAGCTCTCAGATCTTGAACAAACCTAAATTCTGGATCTCCATCCTTTTTTCTTTACTGGCAAAATTGATGTATTATACAGAGACTCACATTCTCTTAAAATACCCTTAACAAGATATTGATCAATTTGTTTTTGAATACTCCTTTCTGCTTCCCGGGGGATTGGGTATTGCTTTACCATGGGAGGTGATCCTCCCTTTGTTTTTATGTGGACTGGTTGTGCCGATTTTAATAATCCTACATCTGTTCCTGATTTACTCCACAATTCCCGGGGCACCTCCTTCAATTCCTCCATTATTTTCAACTCTGACTCTCCCGCATCAGATACAACACATAACCCTGCAATTATCAAATCAGTACCCCTAGGGGGTAGACAGATGCAATTGCACATCTAAAGCTTGTAATAAATCTCTCCCCAGTAAACAAGCTGGTGACTCTTCAGCTATTACAAATCTTCCCCAAATTCCCTTGTTACCTATCAATAGCAATAATGGTTTACTGAGGGTATGTTCCCCTTTCCCAGTCACTCCTTGAATCATTACTCTATCTTGAGACATGGAGTCTTTTGGTATAAAATTTAGAAGGGACAGTGTCACTCCTGTGTCGACTAGGAATTCAATTTCTTTGTTTCCTATTTTCCCAATTATGTGTCCTCTATGGTCTAATTTAGTTTTCCATATCCCGTAAATCTCAACTTCCACAGAGTCTTCTAAGTCCCCTTCCTCCTGTCATTGTTGTCCCGAGTTACTGCCCTCCAATCTTGGTTCTAAGAATTCTGAATTCAATCCCCTTTGGGGTCCTCTGGGTCAGAGCAGGCATTCTCTTTTCCAATGACCACTTTCCCCACAATAATTACATCTGTTTACCCAGTCATCTCCAAATCTATCTGCTTCTCCATATCCTCAACCTATTCCACCTCTTCCTCTACCCCTTCCTCAGAAAGGGGAAAATCTTCTTCCCTTCCCTCTCAACTGCAAGCCTTGTGTTAACGCTGCTGCTGCCAAGAGACTTGTTTCATGTTCCTTTTCCTTTCTCCTTTCCTTTGCCAATTCCATTCTCTGTTTCTCTTCTTGACTGTTGTATACAAACACAGCCACACTTAAGATTTTTTTTTTCTCTCCTTGTCAACCAGGTGTATGTTCTTTGAAATACTTCCTTATATCTGGTGCAGCTTGATCCACAAACACACTTGCTACCAATTCATTCTTATAATTCTGGAGAGTCATTCCCCCATACATCAATAAAGCCTGTCTCAATCTTCCCCAGTAGTCACTGGGGTGTTCCTCTGGCCTCTGCCTACATTCCTGTACTTTAGTCCAATTTACTCTTATCTTCCCGCAAACTCTAATCGCATCTATCAGATTTCTAACCGCCATTCAACAATTATCTCTATCTGTTTGATTATTATAATCCCAATTAGGATCAACCTGAAGCCAGGCAGTCTGATTTCCCCCTGCCTGTAGGGTTAAGTCCGCATCCTTTTCAATTATCTCTCCCATCTGGACGGAGCAACTCTCTCAATAACAGGTTAACATCAGCCCAGGATGGATTATATCCCGAACAAATATTGGAAAATAATGATGCACATCAACCCACATCTTCCCTTAACCTGGACATTTGATTTCCCCACATAACCAAATCCCCAGGGTTCCAGGGGTGATGGGTGCATACATGTAACATTGGAGGTGAGGGAAGAACATTCCCACCCCCCACACCCCACCCCCGCCACCGGCTGCATTGCAAGAGGATTAGGGATAACCTTAGAAACTATAGGGTAAAGCCCAGCAGAAGCAGTGGGGACAGCAGAGGCAACTGGGGGGGGAATCAACAAATGATACAGAGGGAGGAGTATAGGGTGGTGCAGAGACCGGCTCTGCAGGCACCTCGGTTAAATTACTCACAACTGCCGCAGCTAAAGTTCTTCCTCGAGGTTTTTGTACACCTTTTCAACTGTCCTCTTTATGGCGGTCATATGCCCAATTGTCCCATACATACCAATAATCCATTTGCTGAGGTTTTTCATCTTCCAAAATGTTCCGGAGTGTAGCCAATTTCTTTAATTCTAAGGATCCTTCACGGGGCCATCCCCCTGTCACCAAAATCGGGAATCAAACTCCTCAACACCAATATAGTATTAAGAAGCAGGCATTCTTTATTACGGCGCCAGATGCACGGGGGATCATTCCACCTAGCGTGCATACCGCAGGTTACATCAGCCAAAACTTATATTGTCCAGTTACATACATATGCATCAAATTTCCCAGAATGATCATGCATATTCATTCTATTTCCCAGAACTAATTATCATATTTGCATGGTCATTACACATGCGTCCTTGAACTCCGAGGGGCTTCCGTGGGGGTCTCTGGTGGTCCTTGGTGGTTGTACAGGTGTGTCCTCTAGTTGACCCCTTCTTATGGGCATGCGCAATATCACCTTGCTTATGTAACTTGCTTCCCTTCTTCATGGTGCATGGTCCCTAACAATGATTTGGCACCCTTATTCCTATTCTAACACAAACCAATTATTCTAACTACCCCTCGACTCATTGTCAAGATGGGCTGGGGCTGTACTGGGAGCATAGCAGCATGTCCATACTACTCCTCGGCCTATTGTCTTTGGGCACAGTAGCATATCCATAGCCATAGATGTACAAACACAACATTAAAGTATTGTCTACCCTGCTCCTATCTCTATGTTGCTTAGTTACAAAAGAACAAACTAATCATTTTGGTTACATGTGGTTACATTTCCCCCCTTTGGAAGTTTTGAAATAATCATCTTTTCAATACTTCCACTCTTAATCTTTACCTATCTCAACATAAGCAGGTGGCTCCTCTCCCAGCATTGATGCACGATGCTTCATCACTGATTTTAAAATTGCTACAGAGTTCCTAGACATTGTCTGTGTCAACATT
Source organism: Ciconia boyciana (assembly GCF_034638445.1). Classification (NCBI taxonomy): domain Eukaryota; kingdom Metazoa; phylum Chordata; class Aves; order Ciconiiformes; family Ciconiidae; genus Ciconia; species Ciconia boyciana. The sequence continues at coordinate 3,945,763 of NC_132937.1, forward strand.
TTCTTTAAACATTGATAAACCAAACAAATCACCAAAACAACTGTAATCAAAATGATTAGTGTCTGTAACAACTCAGTTATCCATCCTTTAAGAGGAAATCCAAAATGTCCCAAAATTTGGCCTAACCCATTTGTTTGCATTTCACTCCTTAAACCTTGAGTCTGCTGTGCCACCCTCTTCATGTCATCTATTTGTTCATTCAAAGCAGCTGTAACATTTGGGATGTGCACACAGCAATCTTGATTTCTGTAAATCCACAATCATCGCTTCAATTCCCCCATGTGTTTCTCTATGTTTCTCCTCTGCTATTTTTATCATTATTTGTGGGGTAACTTGTCGGGTGGATGCTACCCACCATCCATCCTCATTTTCTACTGCTCTCAACTGTTCTGCCAATAATCTATCCAACTTACCATAGTTTGGTTTCGGGGTTGGAAGTTTTACCTGTTTTACTGGTACCAGGGCAAGGATGCTTTGCTCTGCTGTCTCTCTAGCAGTTTTATCAGCCAATCGGTTGCCCACATTTACCACGGTTTGTCCAAATTGATGTGCTTTACAATGCATTACCACTACTTCCTTGGGATGCTGGATGTCCTGGAGGAGTTGGAGAATTTCTTCCTTATATTTAATGGGTGATCCTTGAGCTGACAACAGTCCTCTTTCCTTACAGATAGCTCCATGTGTGTGAATCTGCTTTCTGTGCTGATGTATTCACAGGGAGAGCTTCAGCTTTCATCACTTGGGTGGTGGTGACCACTGCATACCCCGCCATCCGTTTTTCCATCTCGGACAAAACTGCTTCCATCTGTAAACAGCTCCAAATCAGGATTAGGCAACGGTTTGTCCTTCAGGTCCTGTCTGCTAGAATATACCTGTTCAATAGTTTGCAAACAATCATGGTGTAAAGACTCACCCATTTCCAAGCTCAAAAACATTGCCGGGTTCACTGCTGTTGTAGTTTTAAGTTCCACATCGTCCTGTTCCAAGAGAGTGACCTGGTATTTGAGCATGCGGCTCGGGGACAGCCAATGCCCCCCTTTTTGCTCCAAGACAGAAACTACCATATGTAGGACATAAACCGTAATTTTCTGCCCCATGGTTAATTTCCTTGCTTCTTGGATTAAGAGTACAGTTGCTGCCACAGCTCGCAAGCATCCAGGCCATCCCTTGCTGACATTATCCAATTGCTTAGAAAAATACCCAATGGCCCATTTCCAAGTTCCTAATTTTTGCGTCAACACACCCAAAGCAAGATTTTATTGCTCATGTACAAACAAACTTCCTTTCTGCCTGCTCCCAATCTTCTTTGTCCTTGTGAAATTTCAAAGCCTAAATATATCACAGTCTCTTTCCCAGTCTGGGCCTTGCTTTTTGATACTCGGTATCCTGATTGTCCCAAAAAATTCAGCAAGCTGATGGTCACTTGTAAACAGTCCTCTCAAGTCTCTGCTGCTATCAAGATGTCATCTACATACTGCAATATTATTCCTTCTGAATTTTCTTTTTTCCACACTTCCAATTCCTTTGCCAATTGATTACCAAATATTGTAGGACTATTTTTGAACCCTTGAGGTAGCACCGTCCAGGTGAGTTGTGTCTTGCGTCCAGTGGTGGGGCTTTCCCATTCAAAGGCAAATATTGCCAGGCTATCTTTGTCTAGAGGTATGCAGAAGAAAGCATCCTTGAGATCAAGTACAGTAAACCACTTATGTTTTTCTTTTAAAGATGTCAGCAAGGTATATGGGTTAGCTACTACTGGGTGAATGTCTTGAACAATCTGATTTACGGCTCTTAAATCTTGAACTAGCCTATATTCCTTGCCATTCTGCTTTTTCACTGGCAATATCGGGGTGTTATATTCTGATTCACACTCTATCAATAATCCATAATCCAAAAATTTTGTTATTAATTCTTCCAACCCCTTTCTAGCTTCCCACTTAATAGGATACTGGTTTTGTCTTACCGGTTTAGTTCCAGATTTTAGAACAACCTTTACTAGTTCCTCCAATTTAGACCGACCTGGGATTCCACTAGCCCATACCAAGGGTGTTACTGCATCCTCTACTTCTGCAGGAATTTCTTCCTTCGGTCTTGGTGTGTTCTGTAACATAAAAATTCTCGCTTCCACAGCTTTTGATTCAGGTATTAACAGCTGAGTCTCCCCATTTTTAAAAATTATTTTGTGCATTCAATTTACTCAATATATCTCTTCCTAACGAAGATGATGGACATTCTGGCCTATACAAAAATTGATGAGTTACCCATTGCTTTCCCAATTTGTATTTCAAAGGTTATTAAAACGGCCAATTTTCCTTCCGCCCTGTTGCCCCAACAACACTTATAGTTTTATGACTAAACCCCCCTTTGCATATATTTAATACCGACTATGTTGCCCCTGTATCAACTAAAAATTCTACTTCATCATTCCCCAGCTTTAATGTAACCAGGCGTTCAGCTGGGGTTGACTCCCCTGGTCTCCTTCAGTCCTCATCATTCAGAGTCATCAACTTAATTGCCTGTAGTGAAGGATCCAATTCTCTCACTTTGGGACATTCCCTTTTCCAATGCCCCCTGTCCTTACAGACAGCACACTGATCTTCTGCCAGCCGGGGAGGTCTAAACGGAGGTGCTGCTCCTCCTGGTGGTCCTCCTCTTCCCCTTCCCCTACCTATTCCTGCTTTCCCTCCTCCTTCTTTCCACATTTCAAACACCTTTTCCCAATGCTACAGGCAGAGCAACATCATCTTAAACTCTTATTCCTTCCCTGTTTTTTTCCAAAGTCAATACCATAGAATCTTGCGGGATAATCCCATGCTGGTTTTGCCACTCCGGATGATTTCTCAAAGCGAAAAATAAATACCTCATAAGGTATTTCATCCCATTTACCCTCCCGCCTACAAAACAGCATTAATTGCAAGATGGTATTATACCTTAATGTACCATTCTTTGCCCATTTTTCCCCACTATCCAAAGTATACAATGGCCACCAATGATTACAATATTCAATCAATTGTTTCCGAGTTAGTGGATCTCCTCTTAGATTTTTCCAATGCCTTAATATACAGCCTAGAGGGGATGTTCTTGGGACCCCCCCTTCCAGTGACTGCTGACTTCCCATTATAAAATAATACAACAACACAAAAACTGCAGGTTACATCAACCAAAGCTTATATTATCCAATTACATACATATGCATCAAATTTCCCAGAATGATCATGCATATTCATTCTATTTCCCAGAACTAATTATCATATTTGCATGGTCATTACGCATGCGTCCTTGAACTCCGAGGGGCTTCCGTGGGGGTCTCTGGTGGTCCTTGGTGGTCGTACAGGTGTGTCCTTTAGTTGACCCCTTCTTATGGGCATGCGCAATATCATCTTGCTTGTGTAACTTGCTTCCCTTCTTCATGGTGCATGGTCCCTAACAATGATTTGGCACCCTTATTCCTATTCTAACACAAACCAATTATTCTAACTACTCCTCGACTCATTGTCAAGATGGGCTGGGGCTGTACTGGGAGCATAGCAGCATGTCCGTACTACTCCTTGTCCTATTGTCTTTGGGCATAATAGCATATCCATAGCCATAGATGTACAAACACAACATTAAAGTATTGTCTACCCCGCTCCTATCTCTATGTTGCTTAGTTACAAAAGAACGAACTAATCATTTTGGTTACATCTGGTTACACCCCCGCTCCTGTAAGTGCTGGCCAGTCTTCCTGACACAGAATGACTGCTCGTTTTTTCGATAAACCTGCAACTCCATCTATCTTTCTCCAATTCTCTAATACCTTGGCCAAGGGCATCCCCTTCTCTATGCCAGGTATATTCCCCTTTCCAGTGCACTTATACCTTTACCAAAATGTAGTTGTGGAATTTTAAGACTCACCAGTCGGGGCCTCCCATTCCACAAAGTTCCCAGGTGAACTCAACCGATGCCAGCAATTGGAAGTTTGTAGACAAGAGGATCCGGCAGCAGTCACCTAGGGTCCCATCTAGGTCACCAAAACTGTTGTAGGAATTATGCAGCCACCACCTAGACCATGGTAGGAATTATGCGGATGCCATCCCAACAGGGCTGGTCCCTAGGTTCTGCTTTTTAACAGATCAGATCAAATCTTGTGTATATATTTATTAATAATGCATGCGATCTACAGCTTGAGCTGAGTGCCTATCAAGAGGAACCCTGCCTGTCAATTGCTACCAGTTTTTATAGTCTCTATAGGTCGCTTGATTTCCTGATGGCACTTCTGCTCATCCAGTCCTCTTCGCGGAGTCTGGGGTCTTCTCTTCTGATTCGCTCTCACTGTCTCTAGGCTCCCTTTTTGTCTGTGTCTTGAGACGTTTCCTTCTCTTTTGTTACAGAACATCCTGTAGTTAAAGTTTTACTTATACTTCCTTATCTACTGGTTACAGTTCCATAGATAAAAACAAAGGTTAAAGTACAATTCATGCGGCCTAAGGCTTCATTTACTTTAGTCACTAGTGCTAAGCTCTGGCACAAATTAGTCTCTCACTACAGGAAGAATCAGAAGAGTCAGTCTGTTCTGCAGCAGGACAGTCACTAGAACAGGAGAGGCAGAAACCACCCAGTCCCTGTCCTTGAGCGAGCTGTGAGATATGCAGAAAGATTATGGCCATCAGCCAGGTGAGCAAATTATCACCTGGTTGCACCGATGCTGGAATACTTGGGCCCACAGTCAGGAATTAGAGGATAAGGAAGCCCGGCAGCTGGGATCCCTCACTAGGGACCATGGAATCAACAAAGGGATTGGAAGAGGGGCAACAATCTGCAGCTTCTGGAGGTGGCTCCTATCACGTGTGAAGACAAGGTATCACCTCAAGGAAGATCTTGTAAACTACCAAGTGGACTACCACAGAGGAAGGTATCCAGTATCTGAGGGAAATAGCAGTGGTGGAGGTGGTCTGACTAATTTGGTGGCCTTCTACGATGGAGTGACTGTGTTGGTGGATAAGGGAAGAGCAACTGATGTCATCTACCTTGACTTCTGTAAGGCCTTTGACGTGGTCCCCCCCCAACATTCTTACCTCTAAATTGGAGAGAGATGGATTTGATGGATGGACTGATCAATGGGTAAGAAATTGGCTGGATGGCCACATCCAAAGAGTTGCAGTCAATGGCTCAAAGTCCAAATGGAAACCAGTAACGAGTGGTGTCATGACCAGCAGGTCGAGGGAGGCGATTCTCCCCCTCTACTCTGCTCTCAGGAGACCCCACCTGGAGTACTGCATCCAGCTCTGGGGTCCCCAGCGCAAGAAAGACATGGACCTGTTAGAGCGGGTCCAGAGGAGGGTCACGAAAATGGTCAGAGGGCTGGAACACCTCTCCTATGAAGAAAGGCTGAGAGAGATGGGGTTGTTCAGCCTGGAGAAGAGAAAGCTCTGGGGAGACCTTATAGCAGCCTTCCAGTACTTAAAGGGGGTTTCTAAGAAAGATGGAGAGAGACTTTTTACCAAGGCCTGTAGTGACAGGACAAGGGGCAACGGTTTTAAACTGAAGGAGGGTAGATTTAGATTGGACATAAGGAAGAAATGCTTTACGATGAGGGTGGTGAGACACTGGGACAGGTTGCCCAGAGAAGTTGTGGATGCCTCATCATTGGAAGTGTTCAAGGTCAGGTTGGACAGGGCTTTGAACAATCTAATCTAGATGATCTTTAAAGGTCCCTTCCAACCCATACCATTCTATGATTCTATAGCAACCTGGACAACAACCAGGCCTCCAAAGATACAGATGACATGCAGTGCACACAGTCTATGTGCTGGAAGTTTGTACAGAATGTACCAACGTAGTATGCCAACACCCTGGTGATAACGGTCTGGGCAGACATCGAGGCACCAACTGTGGATAAACCGGCCTGCTAGCTCTGGCAATTTGAAGATAATCTCTCTTCCCCCTACCCCTTGACCCTACAGGCCTGCAGCTCATCTGTTGAGAAACTGTCCCACTGGTTCCAGCGACTCAAAGAGAACATAGAGAATCTCTCTTCCTTCTTGCCCCTATAGGCCAGCTGTATTGGGTGTACATGGCAAGGTTTTGGTAGCAGGGGGGCTGCAGGGGTGGCTCCTGTGAGAAGTCACCAGGAGCTGTCCCCATGTCCGACAGAGCCAGTTCCAACCAGCTCCAAGACAGACCCGCCGCTGGCCAAAGCTGAGCCAATCAGCAACAGTGGTAGAGCCTCTGTGATAACATATTTAAGAAGGGGTAAAAAGTGCTGTGCAATAGCAGCTGTGAGAGAGGAGTGAGAATATGTGAGAGAAACAACTATGCAGACGCCAAGGTCAGTGAAGAAAGAGGGGGAGGAGGTGCTCCAGGCGCCGGAGCAGACATTTCCCTGCAGCCTGTGGTGAAGACCATGGTGATGCAGGTTGTCCACCTGCAGCCCATGGAGGACCCCGCGCCGGAGCAGATGGATTTGCCCTGAAGGAAGCTGTGACCCCGTGGGAAGCCCACGCTGGAGCAGGCTCCTGGCAGGACCTATGGCCCTGCTGGGGACCCACGTTGGAGCAGTCTTTTCCTGAAGGACTGCACCTCGTGGAAAGGACCCATGCTGGAGCAGTTCATGAAGAACTGCAGCCTGTGGGAAGGACCCATGTTGGAGAAGGTCGTGAAGGACTGTCTCCTGTGGGTGGGACCCCACACTGGAGCAGGGGAACAGCATGAGGAGGAAGGAGTGGCAGAGACAATGTGTAATGAACTGACCACAACCCCCATTCCCTGTCCCCCTGCGCCGTTCAGGGGGAGGAGGTAGAGAAGTTGGGAGTGAAGTTGACCCCAGGAAGAAGGGAGGGGTGGGGGAAAGGTGTTTTTAAGATTTATTCTTATTTCTCATTACCCTGCTCTGTTTAATTGGCAATAGATTAAATTAATTTCCCCAAGTCGAGTCTGTTTTGTCCGTGATGGTAGTTGCTGAGTGATCTCCCTGTCCTTATCTCTACCCAGGAGCCTTTCATCATATTTTCTCTCCCCTGTCCAGTTGAGAAGGGGGGGTGATAGAGTGGCTTGGTGGGCACCTGGCAGCTAGCCAAGGTCAACCCACCACACCAGTGTCTTGGCTATGAAGAGTGCTGTACAGAGTCAGCCTTTCCCTGCTCAAATGAAAGGGAACTGTGGGTGCACACCATATGACACCCTGTGGTTCCATCTACGTGACTATGGATGTGAGGAAGTGGGATGGTGCACCTACCTCAGACCTGGAAGCCTGTGTACATGAATTGCAGGAAAAAACAGCAGCTAAAATTAGTTCATCCAGGAAGATTACTGCTCTGGTTTCTGTCAAGCAATTCCCCAGAGGCAACAGAAGGGCTGAGGACACCTCTCCTCCTGATTCTGATGAAGGGACTTCTGGTTTGCAATTACAGGAGTCAGGTAATGAATGCTCAGACCAGAATGTATTGATCCTGACCAGGAGACCATTGTACATCGAGGGGTTAGTGATCCGCATAACAGTTAACCTGAGTAGGCCCAGGCCTGTGCTGTGCCATAGTATCCTGCACATACAGCATGGACTTCAGGCCCGTGTTGTGCTGCACAAATCCCTTGGCCGCAGGATAAACAGCCAACTAATTGTAGCAGAGAAGCCTGCGGGCAACTCCCACTTGGTATCAATGATTAGACTGCCTGCGTGTCCTTGCCTTTATCTAGGAGTGCAGCAAGACGTTCTCATGTGAACATCCTTTCTGTTTGACAGTGGAAGTGATGAATAGAGTTGTTTTATTGTAAGAAAATCCTTTAAATAGCTTGAATGACCAAAATGGGAGAATCTCTTCTATGGATGGGGTCTGCCCAGCGTGCTGTGATGGAGGCCCATTGGAGGCCCATTTGATGCTATACCCAGGTGGCATTAGGGTACACTGTGCACTGGTGTCAACCAGAGCCTTATACTCCTGTGGGTCTGATGTGCCAGGCAATTGTTTGTTACCCGGAGGTGCTGGTCCTTTATGATCGCAGTAAGAAAGGCACTCAGACACTGTAAGGTATAATTTAAAATGCTATTTATTAGAGCTAACACTATAAGGAGAGAATAGTATAGATAATCTTATGTCCCTTTAGATGGTGGGAACCCCAGGTGGTGTAGCATTGAATGGGCCTCCAAGCCATGTGCATCTTGGTGGGCAGATGCCAGAGGAGAAAGGTGTAATCGTTAATTGTTTCCATGAGATGGTTCTTGGAGTACTGGAACAGCAGCAATGTAGGGCCCAAATGCTAGATTAGGCTCAAGGCCAGTGCCTTTATCATAGCTCTCCCAGGCAAAGCAAAACAAAGTGATAAATGACACAGCAAACAGCAAAAATTGAAAGCAGCCATTAACAAGCCCTGGATTTTGATGTACAGCAACAGAGGGAGCACGCCATGGAGCAGGCAAGGAGAACAAATAAACCAGTACTGAGAGCAAACAAGTCAACATCGTGACCAGCAACAGCAAGTAACAACTTGCCAAGTAACAGCTAAACAGGTATAACACCTATAAATTCAGTCTAGCACACTCCAATGAAATATATCATTATCTCAAACCCCTCAAACCCCACATTGGGCACCAAAAAGGACTGTGGTGAGTTGACCCCAACCAGGAACTAAGCACCTACCAGCCACTTGCTCACTCCCCATCCCAGTGAGATGGAGGAAAGAATCAGAAGAGCAAAAGCAAGAAACTCATCGGTCGAGATAAAGACAGTTGAATAAGTGAAGGAAAGAGAGGAAAACCAACAAGTGATGCAAAGGCAATCACTCACCACCTCCCACCGGCAGATCAATGCCCAACCAGTCTCCGAGCAACAGCTACTTTGGAAAGACTACCCCCCTACCCCCCCCCCCCCCCATTTTATTGCTGAGTATGACATTATATGGCATGGAATATCCCTTCGGTCAGTTTTGGTCAGCTGTCCTGGCTGTGTCCCCTCTTAATGTCTTGCCCATCCCCCCATCCCCAGCCTACTTGCTGCAGGGACAGAGTGAGAAACAGAGAAAGCCTTGACACTGTGCAAGCAATGTTCAGTAATAGCTAAAACATTGGTGTGTTATCAACACTGTTTTAATCACAAATCTAAAACAGAACTCCATACAAGGTACTATGAAGAAAAGTAGCTCCATCCCAGCGAGACCCAGTACACTCCTCCATCCAGGTTCTTTCTGCAAGTGGATTTTTCATGTGCACAGAATAGCAGCCCCACACAAGTAGAGGAGACCCAGCTTCCTAAGCATGTATAGATTTGGAATATGGCATCTTTATCAAATTACCTCCTGCTTCATTCTTTACTAAAGGGCAAAGGTTCCTGTAATTAGGAGACAGTGAAACCTGAATGGAGGCTGACATTCCTCTGACCTTTACAGCGAGGTATTTAATTACCAGTGAGTGGCATCCCATCCTTGACCTTTCCTACAGCCACTCTTTCACCCCCCTCAACATGAATCTCATTCTCAAGTGCCTAAATGTCTCCTGCCCTGAGTAGAAACCTCCCAAACCTACTGCAGGACTCAAGGTCCATTCTGGGACTGGACACCTAAACAGACAGAGAGTGTAACACTGTCACTTAGTGGACCTAGTTATTACATATATTTTCCAACAATATAATACTACTAAACTCAATTGACTGAATGAAGTTTTAGGCTGAGCAATAAAGAGCTACATCACTGAAGACAGACCAACTTATATTAGAATCACAGAATGACAGAATCATTTAGATTGGAAAAGACCCTTAAGATCATCGAGTCCAACCGTAAACCTAACACTGCCAAGTCCACCACTAAACCATGTCCCTAAGCACCACATCTACAGGTCTTTTAAATACCTCCAGGGATGGTGACTCAACCACTTCCCTGGGCAGCCTGTTCCAATGCTTGACAACCCTTTCGGCGAAGAGATTTTTCCTAATATCCAATCTAAACCTCCCCTGGCGCAACTTGAGGCCATTTCCTCTTGTCCTATCGCTAGTTACCTGGGAGAAGAGACCGACCCCCACCTCTCTACAACCTCCTTTCAGGTAGTTGTAGAGAGCAATAAGGTCTCCCCTCAGCCTCCTTTTCTCCAGGCTAAACCCCAGTTCCCTCAGCTGGGCCTCATAAGACTTGTGCTCTAGACCCTTCACCAGCTTTGTTGCCCTTCTCTGGGCACACTCCAGCACCTCAATGTCTCTCTTGTAGTGAGGGGCCCAAAACTGAACACAGTATTCAAGGTGCGGCCTCACCAGTGCCAAGTACAGGGGGACGATCACTTCCCTAATCCTGCTGGCCACGCCATTTCTGATACAAGCCAGGATGCTATTGGCCTTCTTGGCCATCTTGGGCACACTGCCAGCTCATAGGCAGCCAGCTGTCAACCAACACCCCCAGGTCCTTTTCTGCCTGGCAGCTTTCCAGCCACTCTTCCCCAAGCCTGTAGCGTTGCATGGGGTTGTTGTGACCCAAGTACTGCACCCGGCACTTGGCCTTGTTGAACCTCATACAATTGGCCTCAACCCATCGATCCAGCCTGTCCAGATCCCTCTGTAGAGCCTTCCTATCCTCAAGCAGATCAACACTCCCACACAACTCGGTGTCGTCTGCAAACTTACTGAGGGTGCACTCAATCCCCTCGTCCCCTCCCCATTGATAAAGATATTAAACAGAACTGGCCCCAATACTGAGCCCTGGGGAACACCACTTGTGACTGGCCGCCAACTGGAGTAAACTCCATTCACCACAACTCTTTGGGCCCAGCCATCCAGCCAGTTTTTTACCCAGTGAAGAGTACGCCCATCCCAGCCATGAGCAGCCAGTTTCTCCAGGAGAATGCTGTGGGAAACGGTGTCAAAGGCTTTACTGAAGTCTAGGTAGACAACATCCACAGCCTCATCCACATCCTCATCCACTAAGCAGGTCACCTTGTCATAGAAGGAGATCAGGTTAGTCAAGCAGGACCTGCCTTTCACAAACCCATGCTGACTGGGCCTGATCACCTGGGTGTCCTCTACATGCCGTGTGATGGCACGCAAGATGATCTGCTCCATAACCTTCCCCAGCACTGAGGTCAGGCTGACAGGCCTGTAGTTCCCTGGATCCTCCTTCCGGCCCTTCTTGAAGATGGGTGTCACATTTGCTAACCTCCAGTCAACTGGGACCTCCTCGGTTAGCCAGGACTGCTGATAAAGGATGCAAAGTGGCTTGGTGAGCACTTCCGCCAGCTCCCTCAGTACCCTTGGGTGGATCCCATCCGGCCCCATAGACTTGTGTGTGTCTAAGAAGTGGTGTAGCAGGTCGCTAACCATGTCCCCTTGCATTATGGGGGCTTCATTCTGCTCCCCGTCCCTGTCCTCCAGCTCAGGGGGCTGGGTGCCCCAAGAACAACTGGTCTTACTATTAAAGACTGAGGCAAAGAAGGCATTAAGTACCTCAGCCTTTTCCTCATCCTTTGTCACTATGTTTCCCTCTGCATCCAATGAAGGGTGGAGATTCTCCTTAGCCCTCCTTTTGTTGCTAATGTATTTATAGAAACATTTCTTATTGTTCCTCTGTATTGAGGTCATACATATTAAGTACTATTCTTCCATTGCCTTCACAGGAAGGGATGGCAATTAATCTTCATTATGGGCATGATTATCTCATTCTGTTTCCTTCCTTCTGGAGCATTCAGTAGCTGGGCTCAAGTGAACTATTTACATAAAAAGTAGTATATTACTTTACTAGTACTAGTTATCTTCATGGTAAAGGCCTGAAGCAAATGCCAAAAGAAATACATTATATTAGTGAGGTGTACTGCTTTAAAAACTGCAGAAACACAACATAAAATAAATTAACTACTGCTGTATCTGATAAAGCCAAAGCCTTCCTAATTCAAGTATTTCTTAAGGATTTAGTAAATGAGGCACTGTGGTTACTTTGAGATTTAAAAATCAAACGTACAACCTATCTTTCAGGATTTTACCAGATAAAGCCTAATCAATGTATACCACTGTATTTTCAAATTATTCCTCTTTATCACCAAATCTTTCATCATTCAGCTGTATGTCTTTTACTCACGTGGATCAAATAAAAGCTGATACAAATCCCAGTTTCCTGGTTTTTTTAAACCAGTAATTACTGGTAATTACTAAAATTAAATAGTAGTAAATACTAAAATTAATAACTTTTAGAAACTTTGGATAAAACATACTAGATAAACCTCAAACTTTCTGACTCATACAGACTGGTTAGAGCTCATAAAGCAATGGCAATCTGGAGCTAGATCTGTATAATTATTTGGCACATAACTCCTATTGATTTAATAAACTTTTGTGAATGGTGCCATAGTTACTCAGTGGTAACATGGTGGTGGTATAGGTCAGGCTGTCTAACTGGAAGCTTATAAGACAGTTCTGTATGGACTGTGTATGACCAATGTAAAAGTCAGTTCTTTGCTAGCCGAGGAGGGAGACAAGGACATTTAGCATAGAATTACCAAGGGAATTTATTCTCTCATATTAGCTATGCACATAGCATTGCCCCAGCCTAACACATGGAGGACCCTGATATGGAGGAAAGCAAGGTTTATATATGTTACAATACAATTGTGCAGCCTAATCAAATCACTCGTGTTACAGGGTGGACTAATCAGTTACTGTTGCTTGTGTAATCAGTATGTGCTTGTCCTGTGCAGGTGGTGTAGATGGCTATGGTTATATGCCTGGTTTTTGGGGGGTTTTTTTTGAAAGGCAAATCTCCTATTGTTTTATTGTCAGTATGGAGTGTTCTCAGCCACTCAGAGCCGGCTTAGGTTGGGTCTTCAGGTCACATCAACGCTGAGGTAAAAGCTCATAGTCTCAGGTAGTGTTCATTCTTCTAAGCAAGTCATATTGCAGTTAGCGCCTTGCCTTTCATACCAACTATCACAAAACAGCATTAGATTCATTGGACTCCCTGTTAGTGTATGATCAAGCAATTGGACGGAGCTGTAGATTATTTTAAATGTGTGCGTGGAGGAGCAGAGCTGCCGACTCAGCGTGGCTTATCAGTGTTAGGGTCTAGTACCGAAACAGGCATTTCTCCATACACTCTGGACCCCCCAGCGATATCCCGGTACCGCAGGGAGGCAGCAGCCCGCAGGAGTCCACCAGCGGCTCCAAGCTCTCTGCTCTGCGTCCTCACAGGGCGCGACCACGCGCTTGCCGCTGCAGCGCCCCACAACAGCTACCGCGTGCCGCAATGACTGCGCTGCCGCAGCCTCCACAGCACCTGTTCCGGGTCTCCCGCCCTAAACACATCTCGGTGATGGCAGTAGCACGTCCCGGTGGCGACTTCCCTCCGCTCTTCCCGTTGCTATGTGCAATCCTCAGCTACTCCCCGCCTCTAGAGACGGAGTCGCGGCAGAAGACGACTTTTCCTTGTGATAGGGCACAAATCCACACAGGCAATGAAATCTCAGCGCCTTCCGGGCGCTTTCTAGCATCTCTTCTGCATGACAAGCAAATACCCGAGCGGTGGCCGACCCTTTAAACCCCACACGTGACGCGACGCGTCTAGAGCCAGGTGAGCCGGAGCTCGTCTACCAAGCGCCCAAACGGCGAAACAAAAACGCGCGCCAAGCTAGAGCGGACAAGCCCTCCCCCGCTCGCTCGCCCGCCCGCCGTGGCGGGCCAATCAACAGCCAGGCTGTGCCTCCTCAGAGGAAATAAGTTATAGTGAGGCAAAACACCCCCAGCAGTCCACCAGCCCAGTCAGTTTCGAATTCTACCAGTCGGCCTGGCGCCTGGCCAATAAAGCGGCAGAAGTGAAGCCGAGTTCCGCTCTGGCCCCGCCCACAGGGCAAAGTGGTTGGTGAGCGGGAACTGTTGCTCTGTGACGTCAGCGCCTGTTTTGGTGATTGGTTACGCCTAGGCGCGAAACGTAACGCGGGAAAATCTCGGGTTTGGCCTGGGTTGTGCAACAGTAGCTCTTCCTCAGGAGTCATCGGGACTGGGACTACAAGCGGGGACCAGCGCCGCTTCAGAAAGGTGTGGGGAGACTGTAGCCGTCGCAGATTTTGCGATGGTGGTAGCTGGGAAAGGGGGGTGAGGCCCTGAGAGGAGCCGCCGTCTCCGGCAATGAACAGCTAAAGCAGACCTGAGAGGTGACAAGTGGTGGTGGTTGCAGAATTTCTATGCCTTCCCCACCCTGGGACGTAGACTGGGAAAGGGGAGCTGAGCCGTTGTGGAGCTTCCCCACTCCCTCTTCCCTTTTCTGCGCTGGTGTCTGCGAGGGGGTGGCGATGATGGAGAGGCCGCCGCCGGGTCCCCCGGTGACTTTTTTCCAGGACTCCCCGAAGCGCGTCCTGGTTTCAGTTATCAAAACCACCTCGATCAAACCGCTCTCCCGAGGGAGAGGTGAGGAGCCAGCACTCCCCTCGCCCGTCCCCATCAGCCCTGGCTCCAGCGACTTCACGGTTTACCCCTGGCGCTGGGGGGAGAACGCCCGCAATGTGACCTTTAGCCCGGGTGGCTCCGCCGCCCCTTCATTCGTCCAACAGCCCCGTGGGGGGCCAGCCAGAGCCTGCAGCGGGGAAGAAGAGACGGGTAGCCCAGGCAGCAGTGGCAGCAGCAGCCGCCTCAAGGTGAGTGTGGCCGGGACAGGCCAAGCAGTCGGGCGCGATGGGGTGAACTCTGCTGCCCCTGTGCGTGCAGCCAATGGGGTGGTAAGGTGCCTCACTACGGAAGGACAGAGTAGCAAAGTTAAAGGGCGACGCGCCGAGCACTCCTTCCCGATTCTCAGCATCTACCTCCTCCCGGCCACTTAAAGTGAAGTCACTTCCGATGACATCAACCCCAACCGCATCGGGGGGGAGGGGAAAGAGGTGGGCCGCCCTTAACGGTCCTTGAGGGGTGGGATGAGGGCGGAGCCAGCTGCAGAGGGATGACAACCCGCAAATGGCCGGGCATCTACGCGCTGACAACCCTCCAAAACCCTCAAAACATCAGAATCGCCCACACCTTAAAAGCTCCCTGCCCCCAAAACAAAAAACCCCGAACCCCCAACCCCTCAAAAACCCCAAACTCTGAAACCCTCCAATCCATAGAACCCCCCACAAATCCCAATCACCAAACAAAAAAGACCCCCTCCATGACCCCCAAATTCCATGAATCCCACTCCCCCAAAGTAATCCCTAAATGCAAAAAAAAAAAAAGCCCAAACCCCAGTCCCCTCAAAACTCACCCCCCAATCCAGTAAAACACCCACAACCCCTCCATGAATCCTCCAACTGAACCCCTGCCTCCCAAGAACTTCAGAACTCCCAAAACTGGTAAATCATACCTAAACCCAAAAAACCCACAAATTACAACTGCCCCAACCCCTCCTGCCCAAAACAACTCAACCCTGACAAAACCCCAACAAAACATCCCAACCCCTGTAAAATGCCCAAACCAATGAATACCCGTCCCCCAAACTTAGCCCTACCCAATATACCCCCCAATCCAATAAACCCACCCCTCTAAACACAAAAGCTTCCCTCAACCACAGAACCAGAAAATCCCTAAAATAAGCTGAAAGAAAAATGCTCCAACCCAGCCCCCTGAACTGGGAGAAGGCAACCCCCTCAAAACACACCACACAAAAAAGCGTGCCAAATCCTGAACACCAAGGAGGCAACTACGTTCCCCAAAACACACCACATGGAAAAAGCACGCACACCCCAGCCCCTTCAACCCCAAGAAGGCAAACACTCTCCCCAAACTGTGCCCCATGAAAAAGCGTGCCACTCCCACCTCTTCCTCCCCGCCATCCTTGTATTGGCGTTCCACCCCCTAAATGCGCAACATGAAAAAGCACACCAACCCAAGACCCCAAACCCCACGAAGGTACCCCCATCAAAATGTACCACACTAAAAAAAAAAAGTACTAAACAAAGCCCTCCAAACTCTGAACATCAAACCCTCTCCCCAAAACGCATCATGTGAAAAGACGCTCCAAACCCAGCCCCTCAAACCCCAAGGCAACAACCTCCCTCACCAAAAAGCACCATGAAAGAAACGCTCCAGCTCCCCCCAAAACGCGCTACACAAAAAAAGTACCAAACCCAGCCCCCAACCCCAAAAAGGCACCCTCACCCCTAGAACGTGCCACACAAAAAGATGTGCCTACCCCAGCCCCCTGAACTCTGAGAAGGCAACCTGCACAAAACTCCCCACAGGAAAAAGCATGCCAAACCTAGCCCCCCAAACCCCAAGAAGGCAACCACCTGCACCGTAACACACTACACAAAAAAGTGCAGCAAATACAGTCCCCCAAAATCTCAGGAAGGCACGCTCATCCCCAGAACGTTTCACATGAAAAAGTGCACCAACCCCAGCCCACTGAACCCTTAAAAGGCAACCCCCCTACTGAAAAAACATCATAGAATCAGAATCACAGAATCATATAGGGTGGAAAAGACCTTTAAGATCATCGAGTCCAACCGTAAACCTAACACTACCAAGACCACCACTATACCATGTCCCTAAGCACCACATCTACAAGTCTTTTAAATACCTCCAGGGATGGTGACTCAACCACTTCCCTGGGCAGCCTGTTCCAACGCTTGATAATCCTTTCAGTGAAGTAAAATTTCCTAATATCCAGTCTAAACCTCCCCTGGCACAACTTGAGGCCATTTCCTCTTGTCCTATCGCTAGTTACCTGGGAGAAGAGACCGACCCCCACCTCTCTACAACCTCCTTTCAGGTAGTTGTGCAACATGCAACAGGAAAAAGCACTCTAAATGCAGCCCCCCAAACCCCAAGAAGGCAACCACCCCCAGAAATGCACCACAGGAAAAAGCGCTCTAAACGCAGCCCCCCAAACCCTGAGAAGGCAATCTCCTGCCCAAAAACACGCCACGTGAAAAAGTACGCCAAACCCTGCCCTCCAAACTCCAAGAAGGCAACCCCCCAACACGTGCCACATGAAAAGATGCACCCAGCCCCCCGAAAACAGAAAAGGCAGCACCTCTCCCTAAAACACACCATAAGAAAAGACACGCCAACCTCAGCCTCTCAAACACCAAGGCGGCACTCTCACCCCACAAAACGCAGCACAGGAAAAAGCATGCCAAACCCAGTCCCCGGAACCCCAAGAAGGCAACCTCCAGCCCAAAAATGTGCCACATGAAAAAGTGCGCCCAAGACCAGCCCCCTGAACCCCAAGAATGCAACCAATGGCCCCACAACACACTACATGAAAAAGTGCAACAAACACAGACCCCTGAACCCCGAGAAGGCAAACTTCAGCCCAAAAATGTTCCACATGAGAAAGCGCGCCAAATCCAGTCCCCCGAACGACAAGAAGGCAACCTTCTGCTCCAAAATGTGCCCCAGGAAAAAGCACGCCAGCCCCAGCCCCTCAAACCCCGAGAAGGTAACCACTCCCAAAAACGTGCCACAGGAAAAGATGCTCCAAATATAGCCCCCCAAATCCTGAGAAGGCAACCTCCTGCCCCAAAATGCACCACATGAAAAAGCGTGCCAAACCCTGCTCTCCGAACCACAGGAAGGCAACCCCCCCCAAATGTGGCCTGCGAAAAGGTGCACCAAGCCCAGCCCCCAGAACCCCGTGAAGGCAACCTTCTGCCCCAAAACGTCACATAAATAGTGTGCCAAACCAAGTTCCCCAAACCCCCTAGAAAGCAACCTCTATCCAAAATGCACCGCACAAGAAAGTGCACCAAATATAGCCCCCAAAATCTGGGAAGGAACCCCCCGCCAAATCAAGCCACACAAAAAAGCACCAGTCCTAGCCCATCGAACCCTGAGATGGCAACCCCACCACTGAAAACGCATCACATGAAAAAGCGTGCTAACCCCAGCTCCCTGAACCCTGAGAAGGCAACCTCCTGCCCCAAAATGAGCCACAGGAAAAAGCACACCAACCCCAGCCCCCCAAACCCCAAGAAGGTACCCCCTCAAACGTGCCAAATGAAAAAGTGTGACAAACCAAGCCCACCAAACCCTGAGAAGGCAACCTCCCACCCCAAAACGTGCCACAATAAAAAGCGCGCCAAAACCAGCCCACTGAATCACTGAAATGGGAAAAAAAACCCCAAACCTAAAATACAGCAAATGAAAAGGCTAGCCACACCTAGCCCCCCAAACCCCAAGAAGGCAAGCCCCCCCAAAATGTGCCACACCCAGCCCCCGCCAAACCCTGAGAAGACAACCACACTCCCCAATATGCGCCACATGAAAAAGCATGCCAAGTCCAGCCCCCGAACCCTGAGAAGGTAACAGTTCTCCCCAAAATGTGCCACATGAGAAAGTGCGCCAAATCCAGCCCCCAAACTTTGGCAAGAACACCTCCCCTCCTCAACAAGCCACATGAAAAAAGCGCCAAACCCAGCCTCCTGAACCTTGAGAAGGCAACCCCCGTCTAAAACCTGCCACACAAAAAGACATGCCAAACCCAGCCCCTTGAACACCGAGAAGGCAACCTCCTGCCCCAAAATGAAAAAGAGCGCCAACCCAGCCCCCAAACCCCAGAAAAATCTCCCAAAACACGCCAAATTAAAAAACGTGCTAAACACAGCCACCCGGTGCACCAAATGTTAAAAAAACCCGAAACACCTAAAATACGCCAAATGAAAAAGATGCCAAACCTAGCCCCCCAAAATGTACCAAATGAAGAACACACTAACACCAGCCTCCCCAACCAAGAAACGTCCAAAAACACGCCAAAACTACAACATGCCAAACCCTGCTCCATTCAACAAGCAAACCGAAACCCCCCAAAATGTGCCAAAACCAAACCATACCAAACCTAGCCCCCGAACCACTGAACCAAAAAAACCCCCAAAGCACACCAAAAGAAAAATGTGCCAAAGCTATCTCTCTCAACCACGTAACCCCCCAAAAAATCCAAAACCACGTTAAAAGTAAAAAGTGCCAGAACAAGTCCTCTGAGCCATCGAACCATAAAAATCCCCTACAACTCATGAAAAAGCCTCAAAACCTCCCAAATTTGTACCAAACCCCCAAAAATTGCACCAAAAAAAATAGCCAAAACAGAAACGTGCCAAACCTAGCCCCTGAACTACTGAACCAAAAAACCCCCAAGACATACCAAAACAAAAACATGCCAAGCCCCGCCCCAACCACCAGAACAAAAAACCCCAAACCCCAACTCTTCAAAACCCCTAAACCCAATATTAACCCCCCAAAACATGCCAAATCCAGCCCCCTCAACCACCAAACCAAAAAGGCCCCAAAACTATGCCAGAAGTGTGCCAAACCCACCCCCTCAAGCATTACACCAAAAAAACCCCAATCCATGCCAAAACAAAGCCACACCAAAACAAAGCCATGCCAAACAGCCCCCCAACCACTGAACCAAAAAAACTCAAAATGCACCAAAATGAAAACGTTCCAAAACAAAAACCACCAAACCCAGCATCTCAAACCACTGAACCAAAAAAACCCCAAAACATGCCAAAACAAAAACATGCCAAACCAAGCCCACCGAACTACCAAACAAAAAAATCCCTAAGATATGCAACCCCCTCCCAAAACATGTTAAACCTAGCCCCCCACAACCACTGAACCAAAAAACTCCCAAAACTTGCCAAAATAAAAGCACGCAAAACCCAACAAGGTGGTTGGGGGGAACCACTGAACCAAAAAAAGCCCCCAGAACGCACCAAAACAAAAATGGTACAAAACAAACACATGTCAAAACAAGAACATGCAAAACCCAGTCCTGCCAAACCCAGAACCAAAAAAACACCCAAAACATGCCAAAAGAGAAACAGCCTAAACTAAGCCAATCACCGAACCAAAAAATACCCCACAGCACGCAGAAAATGCTGAAAACATGGCAAAACATGCTAAGCCTCCCAAAACCACACCAAAACAAAAACGTCAAATCCAGTCCTCCAACCATCAAACAAAAAAAACCCCTAAACCCCAATGCTGTGAGTCCCCCAAACACAATATTAATCCCCCCAAATACGCCAAAAAACTGCACCTAACCCAGCGCTCCCAACCACTGATCCAAAAAAACCCCCAAAATGCACCAAAACAAAAACTGTGACAAACTTAGCACCTCCAGCCACCGAACCAAAAAACTCCCAAAACATGCTGAAACTCAAACATACAAACCCAGCCCTCAATCACAAAACCCCCCAAAAAACCCAAACCCAACAAAACCATGCCAAACCAAAGACATGCCAAACCCAGTCCCCGCAACAACCAAACCACCCCCAAAACACGCCAAAATAAAGCAAGCCAAACCCAGTACCCCATTAACGAACAAACCCCCCCAGAAGGCGCCAAAACAGAAATGGGCCCAAAAAAATGCACCAAACCCAGCCTCCTGAACCACCAAACCAAAACAAGCCACTAAAACACGCCAAAAAACCCCAGCTGCCAAAATAATAAAAAACCCAAGCACCAACCATTCAAAATCCCCAAACCCAATATTAACCCTCCAAAACATGCCAAACCCAGCCCCCCAACAACTGAAACAAAAAGCCCTGAAACCACGCCAAATCAAAAATACCCCAAACCCAGTCCCCCCATCCACTGAAAAAAATCCAAATCACGCGAAAGCTAAAATCCACCAATCACCAACTAAATAAACCCCCATAAAGCGCTAGAAGAAAAATGTTCCAAAAATACGCCAAACCCAGCTCCTCAAAAAACCTAATGTGCCAAAAGAAAAATGTGCCAAAACAAAACCTAGCCAAACCGAGCCCCCTCAACAAGAACCCCCCTCAAAAGCCCAAACATGCTGAAACAAAAATGTGCCAAATAAATCCCCTAGAACCACTGAACCAAAAACCCCTCCAAAACACTGTCACCCAATGCTAAGAGGACAGGCAGGTTCTTTTAGGGATCCTTGGCAGAATGACGACGGCACTAAATCGTAGTTACAATTAAAGCTTTATTTTCTTAACAGGATATTATGATTATTATAGCACAGAATTTATTATTAGAACGGCACAGGATTTTTACAAGCAGAATCAATAGAGTACAATCTATATGTAGCATAATACATACTTTATAATACAACTTAACTTATAATTTCTAATCACCTGGACCCTCTGCAGATCAGGTTGGATCTTAATACATGGTTTGCTGTATCAATATAACGATCATAATCTAGACTTGAAAATCATATAAAAGAATATGAGTCAGTCAGTCCTCAGAGGAAGCAGATGACAGTGGAGGCATCCCTGGCCACTGGAGGGCCATGGGTCTCACTGTCCAGCAGCAGTTCTGGTCCAAGTTCCCACTTAGGACTTGTAACTGCTTGATTTTATAGACAGTGCTCTGTGTGCTGCTACGCTTCCCTGTTCTGTGATGGGGTCATCAACAACACCTGGTTGGCCGGGTGCCTGGGACCTTCAAGGCCAGTAAGGAAGGGAGTAATCAGCCTGGCACCCAAGGAACCTTGAGGCCAGTAGGAAGGGGCAGAAGAAATCTGTTTGATTTGTCTACTTGGTTCACAGGACCTTCAGGGCCTGATAATGAGGGGAAAGGGGACTAATACATGACCCGCTCAGTCACACAGAATGGCTGCTTACCTTATAAAATGGCGTTAGTTATGCTAACCGCATTACCAGGGGTCAGGAGCAGGGGTACCAGTCACAAACACATGAAAAAAACCCAAAACATGCCACCCCACCCCAAACGACACAAAAAAACCCCTGTGCCAAACCTAGCCCTGCCAACCAGAGAACCACCCACCCCCAAAACAAGCCAAACCAAAACCGTGCCAAACATAGCCCCCTGAACCACTGAACAAAAAACCCCACCCAAAATACACCAAATCAAAACCACGTAAAACCCAGCCCCACGAACCACTGAATGGAAAAAAAAATGCAGAAAATCACCCAAAACATGCCAAATGCAGCCCCCCCAAATACTGAACAAAAAAAAACCCAAAACAAATGCGCCAAAACAAAAACATGCCAAACACAACCCCCAAAAGCCCAGAACCAAAGAAAAACAGATAACCAATATCCTGGAACCAAAGAGAACGAGATATCCGATAGCCCAGAACCAAAATGAACCAAACCACCCAAATGCTTGGACTTGAAAAAATAATAATGAACCCGAAGCTCGGAACCAAAAAGACCCAGATGATCCAAAAGCCTAGAACCCAAAATCCCAGATAAATCAAAAGCCCAGAAATAGGAGCAAACAACCAACCCAGATGACCCAAAAGCCCAGAACCATAAAAAAACCAGTGGACCAAAAAGCCCCAAACCAAGAAAAACATGAAATCCCAAAAGCCCGGATCAAAAAAAACCCCAAATGACCCAAAAGCCTGGACACAAACAAACAAACAAACAACACAAAACAAACACCCCAAAAGCCTGGAACTGACACCCCCCCAACCAAACAACCCAAAAGCCCAGAACCAAAAAAACCCTAGAAAAAGTCCCTAAACCCCCCAGGACCAAAAAATATTCCCAAACCTTCCTGGATAAAAAAAAATTCCCTAAAGCCACTAGGATAAAAAAAAATCCGCAGAACACCGCCCAGCACCAAAAAAAATCCCCAGAACAACACCCAGGACTAAAAAAAAATCCACCCCAGAACCCAAAAGCCCTAGAAACCCAAACCCCAGAGCCCAAAAACTGAAAGCCCAGAACCAAACAAAAAACCCAGACAACCCAAAAGCCCTAGAAACCCAAACCCCAGAACCCAAAAACTGAAAGCCCAGAACCAAACAAAAAACCCAGACAACCCAAAAGCCCCGAACCAAGAAAAACCCAAAAACCTGGAATCAAAACCAAGAAACCCAGATGCCCCAAAAGCCCGAACAAAAAGAAAAATCCCAGATGACCCAAAAGCCCAGAACCCCCAAATCCCAAAACTCCAGAATCTGAAAATCCCCAAACTAAAGAACCCAAAACTCTCGGAATCCAAAACTCTCAAAATTCAAGATCCAAAAAAAACCCTGTAAAACTCCAAGACCTAAAATAAACCCTGACCCCATGCCGGAGCAGGTGGATATGCCCTAAAGGAAGCTGCAGCCCATGGAGAGCCTATGCTGGAGAAGCTCCTGGCAGGAACTGTGGCCTGTGGAGAGGAGCCCATGCAGGAGAAAGTTTTCTGGCAGGACCTGTGGCCCCACGGGGGACCCATGCTGGAGCAGTCTGTTCCTGAATGGACTGTACCCCATGGAAAGGACCCATGCTGGAGCAGCTCTTGAAGAACTGCAGCCTGTGGGAAGGACCCATGTTGGAGAATCAGAGAATCATAGAACAGCCCAGGTTGGAAGGGACCTCGAAAGATCATCTGGTCCAACCTTTTGTGGGAAAGGGAGCCTAGATGATATTATCTAGCACCCTGTCCAATCGCGTCTTGAATACCTCCAGTGATGGGGACTCTGCCACGTCCCTGGGGAGGTCGTTCCAGTGATTGATTGTTCTCGCTGTGAAAAATTTCTTTCTTATGTCAAGATGAAACCTCTCCTGGTGCAACTTGTACCTGTTGCCCCTTGTCTTGTCTATGGGGCTCCTTGTGAAGAGAGAGCCTCTGTCCTCTTTGTAGCTGCCCTTTAAGTACTGGAATACTGTGAGGAGGTCCCCCCTGAGCCTTCTCTTCTCCAGGGAGAAAAGACCTAACTCCTCCAGTCTTTCCTCATAGGGCAGGTTCTCCAGCCCTTTGATCATCTTTGTGGCCCTCCTTTGGACCCTCTCCAGTCTGTCCACGTCTTTCTTGAATTGTGGGGACCAGAACTGGACACGGTACTGCAGGTGCAGCCTGACAAGTGCTGAGTAGAGTGGGATGATCACGTCTCTATCTCTGCTAGTAATGCCCTGTGGATGCAGCCCAGAATCCGATTTGCCTTTGTTGCTGCAGCGGTGCACTGCTGACTCATGTTCAGCTTGTTGTCCACCAGGACCCCAGGTCCCTTTCAACAAAGCTGCTCCCCAGCCACACAGATCCTCGCCTGTACTGGGGTCTGGTTATTCTGACCCAGGTGCAGGATTTTGCACTTGTCTTTGTTAAACTTCATACTGTTCTTGCTAGCTCACTCTTCTAGCCTGTCCAGGTCTCTCTGTAAGATGGCTCTCCCTTCTGACGTGTTCACCTTACCACCCAGTTTGGTGTCATCAGCAAACTTGGTGAGGGTGCTTTCAATCCTATTGTCCAGATCATTTATGAAGATGTTGAACAGTGTGGGGCCCAGTATTGATCCCTGGGGGACCCCACTTGTGGCAGGCTGCCAGCCTGAGCAAAAAACCGTTGATCACCACCCTCTGAAGGTGGCCTGTTAGCCAATTTCCTACCCATCTCACAGTCCACCCATCCAGTCTGTATCTTGCCAGTTTGTCCAGAAGGCTGTGGGAAACAGTGTCGAACACTGCTGAAGTCCAGGTAAACAACATCCACTGCTCTCCCCATGTCGACAGAAGATGTTATTTTGTTGTTGAAGGTGATCAGGTTAGTCTGGTAAGATTTGCCCTTGGTAAATCCGTGTTGGCTTTTCACAATCACCTGCTTCATTAGGTTTGTGATAGTTTCTAGGAGGACTCGTTCCATTACTTTCCCAGGGACTGAAGCAAGACTAATAGGCCTGTAGTTTCCTGGGTCCTCTTTGGGCCCTTCTTGTAGATGGGCATGACATTTGCCCTCTTCCAGTCATCAGGGACATCCCCTGATCTCCACAACTTTTCAGAGATTATAGACAGTGGCCTCGCAACAATGTCAGCCACTTCTCCACTTCTCCTAACACCCTGGGGTGGATTCCATCCAGGCCCGTAGATTTATGTGGGTTGAGCCCTTGCAAGAGGCCGCAGACCAGCCCTTCCTCCACTACTGGTGGGTTGACACATGCGTTGTCATAGCTACTTGATCTTGTGATCTGGGGTCCAGCTACACCAGTAAAGACAGAGGCAAAGAAGGTACCGAGAACCTCTGCCTTGTCAGCATTATTAGTAACTAGTTTCTTTGCCCTGTTTAGCAATGGGCCTATGTCTTCCTTGTGCTTCTGCTTACTGCTCACGTACCTGAAGAACCCTTTCTTGTTGTTCTTGACATCTCTGGCCAATTTCAGTTCTAGCTGAGCCATAGCCTTCCTGACTGCATCTCTGCATGCCCTAGCAAGGTTCTTGTAGTCCTTGATGGCTATTTGGCTGCCTGTCCACATTGATGGACAACTTGTGCACCACTGTGTTGTTTTCCCAACAAATGTCTGGGTAATTGAAGTCAACCATGAGGACCAGGTTCTGTTGGCCTGAGACTTCCTTGAGCAGCCGAAGTAAGGTTTTGTCAGCCTCGTCATCCTGCTTGGGAGGTCGGTAACAGATACTTAACATAAGATCCCCCTTGGTGACGATCTCTCCAATCTTGATCCAAAGGCATTTGATAGAACTTTTGTGGTCTCCATAGCTCACCTCCATACATTCAAATTTCTCTTTTACATAAAGTGCAACTCCAGCTCCTCTTCTTCCCTTCCTATCTTTCCAAAAGAGCTTGTAGCCATCCATTGTGGTCTTCCAGTCGTGTGAGTTTGTGATGGGTTGACCTTGGCTGGATGCCAGGTGCCCACCAAGCCGTTCTATCACTCCCCCTCCTCAGCAGGACGCGAGGGGAGAAAATGAGATGGAAAAGAACTCGTGGGTGAAGATAAAGGCAGTTTAATAAAGCAAAAGCAAAGGCCGCGCATGGAAGCTAAGGAAAACAAAAGATTTATTCTCTACTTCCCATCAGCAGGCAATGTCCAGCCACTTCCCGGGAAGTAGGGCTTCAGTACGCGTAGCGGTTGCTCCAGAGGACAAACATTGTAATAACGAATGCCCCCCCCCCTTTCTCTTAGCTTTTGTTTCTGAGCAGACGTCATATGGTATGGAATATCCCTTTGGTCAATTTGGGTCAGCTGTCCTGGCTATGTCCCCTCCCAAGATCTTGCCCACCCCCAGCCTACTGGCCTTTGGGAGTGAGGGGGGGGGAATGTTGGAGAGACAGCCTCCATGCTGTGCAAGCACTGCTCAGTAATAGCCAAAACACTGGTGTGTTATCAACACCTTTCTAGCTACCAATCCAAAGCACAGCACTATGAGGGCTGCTATGGGGAAAGTTAACTCCATCCCAGACAGACCCAATACAATCTCCACCCCTTATTCCATACCATTTGCATCATGCTCAGGCCCCACATAATTTAATACATACATATATATATATATATATATATATATATCTTCTAACCATCCCATTGTATTTAATTCTCATTACTGAAATCCCTTCTTACCAACACTTACAACTTATACTACATACTTAAACCATCTTTATACCCAACATACAAATTTATACATCCTCATTAACTACTATCCCTTGTCCTTTAACAGATAGATATTATTCTCCCATTCCATGGGCTTCCTCCACTCCTCCAAATGTCCATAAGAACAGGCTATGACTTGGGCCCCATCTGTCAAGATGGGTGCTCAGGACAGGAGAAGCAGTATGTTTGTTTGTTGGGCACCAACACCGGCTTGGTTTGGGTCATCGTTGCACTTGCCCGGTTCCTTGCGAAACTCACTCTTCATCGGTTCGGGTAGTTCCTGCTACATTACTTCCTACAACATACAACTCACATCACAGATTATTTTCCTCCCAAGGTTAAATCTCCTTGAGGCACACACTGGGTCTCCCCATCCTTCCGCATTACCCACCAAGTACACCCAGGTCCTTGAGCGAAAACAATCCCACAAGTGGGTTTGCCTTTTCCCAAGGGAGGAGCAACCCACACCGTCTTCCCCAGCCACTTCCCTATGTGCACTACGGGGACCTTATCTCCTCCCACAGTATATAGAGGTTTTGTTTGGGCAGGACCAGGACGGTTAGCAGATCCTCTGGTGTTAACCAGCCAAGTGGCTTCTGCTAAATTTATATCCCAGTGCTTCCATGCCCCATTGCCCAACGCTCTCAACATAGTCTTTAACAGTCCATTATATCTCTCAATCTTTCCAGAGGCTTGTGGGTGATAGGGGTGTGATGCACTCACTCAGTGCTGTGTTTCTTAGCCCAGGAGTTTATGAGGTTATTTTGGAAATGAGTCCCATTGTCTGACTCAATTCTTTCTGGGGTACCATGTCGCCACAAATTTTGCCTTTCAAGGCCTAAGATGGTGTTTCGGGCAGTGGCATGGTTTACAGGGTATGTTTCTAGTCAACCAGTAGTTGCTTCCACCATGGTGAGCATGTAGCGCTTGCCTTGGTGTGTTCATGGCAGTGGTCCAATATAGTTGATCTGCTTGAGGGTAGGAAGGCTCTACAGAGGGACCTGGACAGGCTGGATCGATGGGCCGGGGCCAATTGTATGAGGTTCAACAAGGCTAAGTGCCGGGTGCAGTACTTGGGTCACAACAACCCCATGCAACACTACAGGCTTGGGGAAGAGTGGCTGGAAAGCTGCCCGGCGGAAAAGGACCTGGGGGTGTTGGTCGACAGCCAGCTGAATATGAGCTGGCAGTGTGCCCAGGTGGCCAAGAAGGCCAATAGCATCCTGGCTTGTATCAGAAATAGCGTGGCCAGCAGGACTAGGGAAGCGATCGTCCCCCTGTACTCGGCACTGGTGAGGCCGCACCTCGAATACTGTGTTCCGTTTTGGGCCCCTCACTACAAGAAAGACATTGAGGTGCTGGAGCGTGTCCAGAGAAGGGCAACGAAGCTGGTGAAGGGTCTAGAGCATAAGTCTTATGAGGAGCGGCTGAGGGAACTGGGGTTGTTTAGCCTGGAGAAAAGGAGGCTGAGGGGAGACCTTATTGCTCTCTACAACTACCTGAAAGGAGGTTGTAGAGAGGTGGGGGTCGGTCTCTTCTCCCAGGTAACTAGCGATAGGACGAGAGGAAATGGCCTCAAGTTGCGCCAGGGGAGGTTTAGATTGGATATTAGGAAAAATCTCTTCACCGAAAGGGTTGTCAAGCATTGGAACAGGCTGCCCAGGGAAGTGGTTGAGTCACCATCCCTGGAGGTATTTAAAAGACCTGTAGATGTGGTGCTTAGGGACATGGTTTAGTGGTGGACTTGGCAGTGTTAGGTTTACGGTTGGACTTGATGATCTTAAAGGTCTTTTCCAACCTAAACAATTTTATGATTCTATGATAGTCAATTTGCCAGGCTGTGCTATATTGAAAACCCAGGCACCGCCCTCTATTCCAGAGAGACTTTACTCGTGTGGCTCGCTTGATTGCAGCACGTTTCACATTCATGAATGACCTGTGTGATGGCCTCCGTGGTCAGGTCTACCCCTCGGTCACGAGCCCATCTGTATGTTGCATCTCTCCCTAGATGTCCTGATGTTTCGTGGGCCCATCGAGCTACAAATACCTCCCCCTTATGCTCCCGGTCCAGGTCCACCTGAGCCACTTCAGTTTTGACAGCCTTGTCTACCTGTTTGTTGTTTTGATGTTCTTCAGTGGGGCAGCTTTTGGGCATGTGAGCATCTACATGATGTACCTTTAGAGTGATGTTTTCTACCCAGGCAGTGATGTCCTGCCACAATGCAGCAGCCCAGGTGGGTTTACCCCTGCGCTGCCAATTGGTCTGCTTCCACTGCTGTAGCCACCCGCATAGGGCATTAGCCACCATCCACGAGTCAGTAAAGAGATAGAGTACTGGCCACTTTTCTCATTCGGCAATCTCTAGGGCCACCTGGATGGCTTTCTCTTCTGCAAACTGACTTGACTCACCTTCTTCTTCAATGGCTTCTGTGACTTGTCATGTGGGACTCCGCACAGCAGCTTTCCACTTCCGATGGTTTCCTACAACACGACAGGATCTGTCAGTAAACACAGCATAATGTCTTTCATCTTCTGATAACTCATTGTATGGTGGTGCCTCTTGGGCACAAGCCACCTCCTCAGGCAATGCTCCAAAATCTCTGCCTTCTGGCCAGTCCATGATCTCTTCCAGGATTCCTGGGCAGTTGGGTTTCCCCAGTCGAGCTCGTTGTGTGATCAATGCTACCCACTGACTCCATGTAGCGCTGGTTGCGTGATGCGTAGAGGGGACGTTTCCTTTGAACATCCAGTGTAGCACAGGCAATCACGGTGCCAAGAGGAGCTGTGCTTCTGTACCAACAACTTCTGAAGCGGCTCGAACCCCCTCATATGCTGCTAGTATCTCTTTTTCAGTCGGGGTGTAGTGGGCTTCTGATCCTCTATACCCCCAGCTCCAAAACCCTAGTGGTTGACCTCAGGTTTCTCCTGATGTTTTCTGCCAGAGGCTCCAGGTGAGGCCATGCTCCCCAGCTGCAGCGTAGAGTACATTCTGCACAGCTGGTCCTGTCCGGACAGGCCTAAGAGCTACCGCACGATCTATCTCCTGTTTGATCTGCTCAAAGGCTTGCTGTTGCTCAAGGCCCCACTCAAAATAGTTCTTCTTTCGGGTTGCTTGATAGAGAGGGCTCACAAGCTGACTATAACCTGGAATATGCATTCTCCAGAATACCACAAGGCCTAGGAAAGCTTGTGAGCTCTCTCTAGCCCAGCTAGCTCTGTCAGTAGAGCATGAGACTCTTAATCTCAGGGTCGTGGGTCTGTGCCCCACATTAGGCACCAAAAAGAGCACCAGGTGCCCACCAAGCCACTCTATCAATCCCCTCCTCAAATGGACAGGGGAGAAAAATATGACGAAAGGCTCGTGGGTCGAGATAAGGACAGGGAGATCACTCGACAATTACCGTCATGGGCAAAACAGACTTGACTCAGGGAAATTAATTTAATTTATTACCAATCAAATCAGAGTAGGATAATGAGAAATAAAACCAAATCTTAAAACACCTTTCCCCCCACCTTCTTCCTGGGCTCAGCTTCACTCCCAATTTTCTCTGCCTCCTCCCCCCGAGCGGCGCAGGGGGATGGGTAATGAGGGTTGCGGTCAGTTCATCACATGTTGTCTCTGTCGCAACTTCCTCCTCACACTCTTCCCCTGCTCCAGTGTGGTGTCCCTCCCATGGGAGACAATCCTTCACGAACTGCTCCATCACGGGTCCTTTCCACTTGTCCTTTCCACAGGGTGTAGTCCTTCAGGAATAGACTGCTCCAGCGTGGGTCCCCCATGGGGTCACAAGTCCTGCCAGCAAACCTGCTCCAGCATGGGCTCCTCTCTCCACGGGGGTCACAGGTCCTGCCAGGAGCCTGCTCCAGCGCGGGCTCTCCACAGGGTCACAGCCTCCTTCGGGTGCATCCACCTGCTCCGGTGTGGGGTCCTCCATGGGCTGCAGATGGATATCTGCTCCACCGTTAACCTCCATGGGCTGCAGGGGGACAGCCTGCCTCACCATGGTCTTCAACACAGGCTGCAGGGGAATCTCTGCTGTGGCGCCTGGAGCACCTTCTCCTAGTTGTTTCTCTCACATATTCTCACTCCTCTCTTCTGGCTGCTGTTGCGCAGCAGTTTTTTCCCCCCTTCTTAAATATGTTATCACAGAGGCGCTACCACCGTCGCTGATTGGCTCGGCTTTGGCCAGTGGCGGGTCCGTCTTGGAGCTGGCTGGCATTGGCTCTATCAGACATAGGGGAAGCTTCTAGCAGCTTCTCACAGAAGCCACCCCTGTAGCCCCCCCGCTACCAAAACCTTGCCACGCAAACCCAATACAGAGTTTTCCCACCAAGTTTCTGTGATTCCTATTACATCATAACTCTGAGACTGGGCACAGAGCTCCAGTTCCTCCTGTTTGTTGCCCAGACTATTTGCATTGGTATACATGCACTTGAGGTGGCTGGACTTAGGGTTCTTGCCTTTGGAGAGGGTTGGGGAGCATTCCTCACTACTCTGGTAGGTGTGCTCATTCACCCTGTTGCTTATGGATATACAAGTGTCACAGCTTTGGACCCCACCCCCAAGTTCATTAGTTTAAAGCACAATTCACTAAATCAGCCAATCTGCTAGCGAAGATTCCCCTGCCTCTTCTAGATAGGTGGATCCCATCTCTCCCCAATAGGCTGTATTTGTTGAAGAAAGTCCCATGATCCTAGAAAGCAAAGCCCTGGGGCAATGACACCAGCCACAAAGCCAGGTATTGATTTGCATGATGTGTCAACTTCTGCCCGAACCCCTGTCCCTGACTCACAAGACAGAGGAGAAGATCACTTGGGCACCTGTCCCTTTCACTTGTGCCCCCAGGGCTCTGAAGTCCTGCTTGATTTTGCCCAGGTTATGCTTTACTGTCTCATTGGTGCCCACATGGAAAAGAAGTAGGGGATAGCAGTCTGCGCTTTTAACCAGTTGTGGCAGTCTCTCTGTGACATCCTGGATCTTGGCTCCTGGCAAGCAGCAAACTTCCCTTGACTGTGTATCAGGCCAGCAGATGGGTGTGCCTCGGTGCCTCTCAGCAGAGAGTCACCTACTACTAGCACTTGCCACTTCCTTTTGCAGCCTTTAGTATATGCTGCTGGTGTGGTTTCTCCCTGTGAATCTTGCTCATTGGTTTTGTCTGCTGCCTGAAGTGACTCCACCAGAGCATACCTTGCACAGATGGAGCTTGCACCCTCCTCCACCCAGAAGGTGGGGGTGCAGTCTTTGCAGCCCTCCACCTGGACAGCAGCTTCCTTCCACTCATCCCAGGCTAGCCTGGCTAGGTAGCTGGTTCCTGTCTGCTGCAGAGCACAGCCCTTGCCTGGTCCCTACCACTATGCTTCCGACAACCTCAAAGCACTGCCTAATAAGCCCTTCTAGTTCCCTGGAGACCTCAAGCTGATGGGTAGGCTTGCATAGCCACCAGCTTGCAGGGGTGACCGTCAGGGCTGCAGCCTAAGCCTGAGGGTGAGCAGAGCAGGCGGTAGCCTGATAACTGGCAGAGCGTGCAGCCCTTCCCGCGAGAACTGCCGACGCAGCTCCCAGCAGATGCCGCTTCCTATTTGCACGCCCTGGTCATTGGTGCTCCCTAGGGGCCAGTTATATGCAGCTTCCCGCGGCTTGAACTGGCCGCGGGGACCGCCGGCACCGCCCAACTCTTGCCCGCCCCTCTCGTGAGACTTACTGCCAGCTGGCTGGTCCCTCCCACACACACAGCCCAAGGGCGTCAGGGGCCCAGAAACCCCCTCAGACACCCCCAGGGACCTCAGAAGCCTTGCACTCCTCTCAGCATGCGGCAACTGCTGCTGCTGCTGCTAGCATCGGCTTCCCGTGGTTTGAACTGGCTGTGGGGACAGCTGCTGACAGGAGCATTTTGTGAAGGACTGTATCCCATGGGAGGGATCCCACGGAGCAGGGGAACAATGTGAGGAGGAAAGAGCAATCTCCCTGTCCTTATCTCGACCCATGAGCTTTGCATAATATTTTTCTCCCCCTGTCTTGCTGAGGCGGGGGAGTGAGAGAGTGGCTTGGTGGGCACCTGGCAGCCAGCCAAGGTTAACCAACCACAAAACCAAAGCCCCAGAATGAAAAAAAAAAAAAATACCCAGATGCCCCAAAAGCTCAGAATGGAAAAAAACACAGGTGCCCCAAAAGCCCAGAACTAAACAAAACAAACAGATGACCCAAAAGGCCAGAACCAAACAAAACCACCAGATGCCCCAAAAGCCAGGAACCAAAAAATACCCCAACCCCTACAACCCAAAAGGCTTGAACAACAAAAAAAAACCTGTACGACCTAAAAGCCTGGAACCAAAAACATAACCCGGACAACCCAGAAGCCTGGAATCAAACAACCTCAAGACCCCAGAACTGCAAAATCCCAAAGCCCAAGAATCCAAAAGCCCCAAAATACAAGAACCAAAGGTCTCCCACCAAAAAACCCAGACCCAAATAAGACCCCCAGCCCCCCCAAAAAAAAACCCCAGACATTAGAACCCCAAAACTAAACCACCAGAATCGAAAAATACCCAAACAACCCAAAATCCCACAGTTGAACACCCCAAACCACCCAAAACCCCAGAACTAAAAAATAAAAACCAAAAAAACCCAAGCAACCCAAAACACTGGAATCAAACACCACAAACAATCCAAGACCCCAGAACAAATAAAACCCCCAACAACCCAAGACCCCAGAATGAAAAAAAACCTCAGATGACCCAAAAAGCAGGAACCAAAAAAAAAAAAAACCCAAACAAACCTGGAAACCCAAAAGCTCATAACCAAAAAAATCCCCAATAACCCAAAGCCATGGAATGAAAAAAACCCCCTGATGACCCAGAACCACGGAATGAAAAAAAATCCAGACAACTCAAGACCCTGGAGTGGAAAAAAAAAAAACCAAAACAAAACAGATGCCCCCAAAGCCCCCATATGCATACATCCCCACCCCCTACCTAATCCTGTCACACCCCACACCTATCCACAATCCACCACATGTACCCCAGAAATGCACCCCACACAGCACCCATGCATGCACCACACACCCCATGCACACTTACCCACACCGCGCATGCACATGCGCACCTCACCACGCATGCATGCACCCCCTACCCGACGCACCCCACACTCTACTCCCACACACACCACATAACACCTGCACCCACCCACAGCACACAACCACCCACACAACCATGCACCACACACACTGCAGTCACACACTGCTCTCACCCACCACATACTGCCCACACGACATCCGCCCCACACACTACCACCCCTGTGAACACACCATGCACCTCACACGTACCACGCACACCATGCTACACACACCTCACATATCCTGTGCACACACCCCCCCCCACAAAACCAACCTCCCCCATACTGCTATTTGATGACTCCTGTGATAATATAAGCTATATTGTTGGATAGGCTTAGACTTGGTTCGCACAGTTCTGCTGTTTTACCCATCTTTGGATATATCTGCATTATAGCTCTGTAAAATAATTTTTTGGGGTAATTCTAAATGAGTTCAAGTGTCTTTTTTTCTTTTTTCTTTTTTTTCTTCATAAAAATACTTGTGGTTTCCTTTGTATTTTTTTAGCAGATCCTTCAATTTTGTTGAGCTTATGTAAGAATACTGTGTGTGTGGTTGGTTGTGGGATGTGTTGTGGATTAGTTTGTTTGGGGGAGGGGGGATGTTCTTTGCTAAACTGCTTACATGGAAAAGTATGGCACTTCAGTTTCTTAATTATTTTAATACAGGACAGGATAAGACGTGGCCGACCAAGAGCAGACACAGTTCGTGACCTAATAAATGAAGGAGAGCATTCTTCTAGCAGAATACGTTGCAATATCTGCAACAGGGTGTTTCCACGAGAGAAATCACTACAGGCACACAAACGAACTCATACCGGTAAGTGAAGAGATTAAGAGGAAGATGTGAGTAGCTGACAAACACTTATGAAGCAGTTGGGAAGGCAAAAAACCCCCTCCTCAACCTGTTAATATCTTATTATAATTGTTAAATTAATCATACTTTTCTCCCAGGGCTTGTTAGTGCAATCAAAGGAAAGTCTTTCTGTAAGTGTTGTTGTCACAGGGTAACTGTAGCAGTATTTTGGGCTATAATAGTAAAGGCATATAATGTAAATATTTTATCTGCTGTTGTCAGACTTTCTTAATAAGAGGAAAAATTTATCCTGAACTTGGTATTCTGTACTTCGTAGTATTTTTCATTCTGACTAGCTCTTCTCTGACTTCTGTTTCCTTCTTCTTTTCTGTAGTTTTTACACAGTAATTGAATCATAGAATCATAGAATCATTTAGGTTGGAAAAGACCTTTAAGATCATCAAGTCCAACCGTAAACCTAACACTGCCAAGTCCACCACTAAACCATGTCCCTAAGCACCACATCTACAGGTCTTTTAAATACCTCCAGGGATGGTGACTCAACCACTTCCCTGGGCAGCCTGTTCCAATGCTTGACAACCATTTCAGTGAAGAGATTTTTCCTAATATCCAATCTAAACCTCCCCTGGCGCAACTTGAGGCCATTTCCTCTCGTCCTATCACTTGTTACCTGGGAGAAGAGACCGACCCCCACCTCGCTACACCCTCCTTTCAAGTAGTTGTAGAGAGCTAGCGATGCTAGCAGCAGTTGCCGCATGCTGAGAGGAGTGCAAGGCTTCTGAGGTCCCTGGGGGTGTCTGAGGGGGTTTCTGGGCCCCTGACGCCCTTGGGCTGTGTGTGTGGGAGGGACCAGCCAGCTGGCAGTAAGTCTCACGAGAGGGGCGGGCAAGAGTTGGGCGGTGCCGGCGGTCCCCGCGGCCAGTTCAAGCCGCGGGAAGCTGCATATAACTGGCCCCTAGGGAGCACCAATGACCAGGGCGTGCAAATAGGAAGCGGCATCTGCTGGGAGCTGCGTCGGCAGTTCTCGCGGGAAGGGCTGCACGCTCTGCCAGTTATCAGGCTACCGCCTGCTCTGCTCACCCTCAGGCTTAGGCTGCAGCCCTGACGGTCACCCCTGCAAGCTGGTGGCTATGCAAGCCTACCCATCAGCTTGAGGTCTCCAGGGAACTAGAAGGGCTTATTAGGCAGTGCTTTGAGGTTGTCGGAAGCATAGTGGTAGGGACCAGGCAAGGGCTGTGCTCTGCAGCAGACAGGAACCAGCTACCTAGCCAGGCTAGCCTGGGATGAGTGGAAGGAAGCTGCTGTCCAGGTGGAGGGCTGCAAAGACTGCACCCCCACCTTCTGGGTGGAGGAGGGTGCAAGCTCCATCTGTGCAAGGTATGCTCTGGTGGAGTCACTTCAGGCAGCAGACAAAACCAATGAGCAAGATTCACAGGGAGAAACCACACCAGCAGCATATACTAAAGGCTGCAAAAGGAAGTGGCAAGTGCTAGTAGTAGGTGACTCTCTGCTGAGAGGCACCGAGGCACACCCATCTGCTGGCCTGATACACAGTCAAGGGAAGTTTGCTGCTTGCCAGGAGCCAAGATCCAGGATGTCACAGAGAGACTGCCACAACTGGTTAAAAGCGCAGACTGCTATCCCCTACTTCTTTTCCATGTGGGCACCAATGAGACAGTAAAGCATAACCTGGGCAAAATCAAGCAGGACTTCAGAGCCCTGGGGGCACAAGTGAAAGGGACAGGTGCCCAAGTGATCTTCTCCTCTGTCTTGTGAGTCAGGGACAGGGGTTCGGGCAGAAGTTGACACATCATGCAAATCAATACCTGGCTTTGTGGCTGGTGTCATTGCCCCAGGGCTTTGCTTTCTAGGATCATGGGACTTTCTTCAACAAATACAGCCTATTGGGGAGAGATGGGATCCACCTATCTAGAAGAGGCAGGGGAATCTTCGCTAGCAGATTGGCTGATTTAGTGAATTGTGCTTTAAACTAATGAACTTGGGGGGTGGGGTCCAAAGCTGTGACACTTGTATATCCATAAGCAACAGGGTGAATGAGCACACCTACCAGAGTAGTGAGGAATGCTCCCCAACCCTCTCCAAAGGCAAGAACCCTAAGTCCAGCCACCTCAAGTGCATGTATACCAATGCAAATAGTCTGGGCAACAAACAGGAGGAACTGGAGCTCTGTGCCCAGTCTCAGAGTTATGATGTAATAGGAATCACAGAAACTTGGTGGGAAAACTCTGTATTGGGTTTGCGTGGCAAGGTTTTGGTAGCGGGGGGGCTACAGGGGTGGCTTCTGTGAGAAGCTGCTAGAAGCTTCCCCTATGTCTGATAGAGCCAATGCCAGCCAGCTCCAAGACGGACCCGCCACTGGCCAAAGCCGAGCCAATCAGCGACGGTGGTAGCGCCTCTGTGATAACATATTTAAGAAGGGGGGAAAAAACTGCTGCGCAACAGCAGCCAGAAGAGAGGAGTGAGAATATGTGAGAGAAACAACTAGGAGAAGGTGCTCCAGGCGCCACAGCAGAGATTCCCCTGCAGCCTGTGTTGAAGACCATGGTGAGGCAGGCTGTCCCCCTGCAGCCCATGGAGGTTAACGGTGGAGCAGATATCCATCTGCAGCCCATGGAGGACCCCACACCGGAGCAGGTGGATGCACCCGAAGGAGGCTGTGACCCTGTGGAGAGCCCGCGCTGGAGCAGGCTCCTGGCAGGACCTGTGACCCCCGTGGAGAGAGGAGCCCATGCTGGAGCAGGTTTGCTGGCAGGACTTGTGACCCCATGGGGGACCCACGCTGGAGCAGTCTATTCCTGAAGGACTACACCCTGTGGAAAGGACAAGTGGAAAGGACCCGTGATGGAGCAGTTCGTGAAGGATTGTCTCCCATGGGAGGGACACCACACTGGAGCAGGGGAAGAGTGTGAGGAGGAAGTTGCGACAGAGACAACATGTGATGAACTGACCGCAACCCTCATTACCCATCCCCCTGCGCCGCTCGGGGGGAGGAGGCAGAGAAAATTGGGAGTGAAGCTGAGCCCAGGAAGAAGGTGGGGGGAAAGGTGTTTTAAGATTTGGTTTTATTTCTCATTATCCTACTCTGATTTGATTGGTAATAAATTAAATTAATTTCCCTGAGTCAAGTCTGTTTTGCCCATGACGGTAATTGTCGAGTGATCTCCCTGTCCTTATCTCGACCCACGAGCCTTTCGTCATATTTTTCTCCCCCTGTCCATTTGAGGAGGGGGATTGATAGAGTGGCTTGGTGGGCACCTGGTGCTCTTTTTGGTGCCTAATGTGGGGCACAGACCCACGACCCTGAGATTAAGAGTCTCATGCTCTACTGACAGAGCTAGCTGGGCTAGAGAGAGCTCACAAGCTTTCCTAGGCCTTGTGGTATTCTGGAGAATGCATATTCCAGGTTATAGTCAGCTTGTGAGCCCTCTCTATCAAGCAACCCGAAAGAAGAACTATTTTGAGTGGGGCCTTGAGCAACAGCAAGCCTTTGAGCAGATCAAACAGGAGATAGATCGTGCGGTAGCTCTTAGGCCTGTCCGGACAGGACCAGCTGTGCAGAATGTACTCTACGCTGCAGCTGGGGAGCATGGCCTCACCTGGAGCCTCTGGCAGAAAACATCAGGAGAAACCTGAGGTCAACCACTAGGGTTTTGGAGCTGGGGGTATAGAGGATCAGAAGCCCACTACACCCCGACTGAAAAAGAGATACTAGCAGCATATGAGGGGGTTCGAGCCGCTTCAGAAGTTGTTGGTACAGAAGCACAGCTCCTCTTGGCACCGTGATTGCCTGTGCTACACTGGATGTTCAAAGGAAACGTCCCCTCTACGCATCACGCAACCAGCGCTACATGGAGTCAGTGGGTAGCATTGATCACACAACGAGCTCGACTGGGGAAACCCAACTGCCCAGGAATCCTGGAAGAGATCATGGACTGGCCAGAAGGCAGAGATTTTGGAGCATTGCCTGAGGAGGTGGCTTGTGCCCAAGAGGCACCACCATACAATGAGTTATCAGAAGATGAAAGACATTATGCTGTGTTTACTGACAGATCCTGTCGTGTTGTAGGAAACCATCGGAAGTGGAAAGCTGCTGTGCGGAGTCCCACATGACAAGTCACAGAAGCCATTGAAGAAGAAGGTGAGTCAAGTCAGTTTGCAGAAGAGAAAGCCATCCAGGTGGCCCTAGAGATTGCCGAATGAGAAAAGTGGCCAGTACTCTATCTCTTTACTGACTCGTGGATGGTGGCTAATGCCCTATGCGGGTGGCTACAGCAGTGGAAGCAGACCAATTGGCAGCGCAGGGGTAAACCCACCTGGGCTGCTGCATTGTGGCAGGACATCACTGCCTGGGTAGAAAACATCACTCTAAAGGTACATCATGTAGATGCTCACATGCCCAAAAGCTGCCCCACTGAAGAACATCAAAACAACAAACAGGTAGACAAGGCTGTCAAAACTGAAGTGGCTCAGGTGGACCTGGACCGGGAGCATAAGGGGAGGTATTTGTAGCTCGATGGGCCCACGAAACATCAGGACATCTAGGGAGAGATGCAACATACAGATGGGCTCGTGACCGAGGGGTAGACCTGACCACGGAGGCCATCACACAGGTCATTCATGAATGTGAAACGTGCTGCAATCAAGCGAGCCACACGAGTAAAGTCTCTCTGGAATAGAGGGCGGTGCCTGGGTTTTCAATATAGCACAGCCTGGCAAATTGACTATCATAGAATCATAAAATTGTTTAGGTTGGAAAAGACCTTTAAGATCATCAAGTCCAACCGTAAACCTAACACTGCCAAGTCCACCACTAAACCATGTCCCTAAGCACCACATCTACAGGTCTTTTAAATACCTCCAGGGATGGTGACTCAACCACTTCCCTGGGCAGCCTGTTCCAATGCTTGACAACCCTTTCGGTGAAGAGATTTTTCCTAATATCCAATCTAAACCTCACTGGCGCAACTTGAGGCCATTTCCTCTCGTCCTATCGCTAGTTACCTGGGAGAAGAGACCGACGCCACCTCTCTACAACCTCCTTTCAGGTAGTTGTAGAGAGCAATAAGGTCTCCCCTCAGCCTCCTTTTCTCCAGGCTAAACAACCCCAGTTCCCTCAGCCGCTCCTCATAAGACTTATGCTCTAGACCCTTCACCAGCTTCGTTGCCCTTCTCTGGACACGCTCCAGCACCTCAATGTCTTTCTTGTAGTGAGGGGCCCAAAACGGAACACAGTATTCGAGGTGCGGCCTCACCAGTGCCGAGTACAGGGGGACGATCGCTTCCCTAGTCCTGCTGGCCACGCTATTTCTGATACAAGCCAGGATGCTATTGGCCTTCTTGGCCACCTGGGCACACTGCCAGCTCATATTCAGCTGGCTGTCGACCAACACCCCCAGGTCCTTTTCCGCCGGGCAGCTTTCCAGCCACTCTTCCCCAAGCCTGTAGTGTTGCATGGGGTTGTTGTGACCCAAGTACTGCACCCGGCACTTAGCCTTGTT
This sequence comes from Ciconia boyciana, assembly GCF_034638445.1. Lineage (NCBI taxonomy): Eukaryota > Metazoa > Chordata > Aves > Ciconiiformes > Ciconiidae > Ciconia > Ciconia boyciana. The sequence continues at coordinate 3,985,421 of NC_132937.1, forward strand.
GAACCTCATACAATTGGCCCCGGCCCATCGATCCAGCCTGTCCAGGTCCCTCTGTAGAGCCTTCCTACCCTCAAGCAGATCAACTATATTGGACCACTGCCATGAACACACCAAGGCAAGCGCTACATGCTCACCATGGTGGAAGCAACTACTGGTTGACTAGAAACATACCCTGTAAACCATGCCACTGCCCGAAACACCATCTTAGGCCTTGAAAGGCAAAATTTGTGGCGACATGGTACCCCAGAAAGAATTGAGTCAGACAATGGGACTCATTTCCAAAATAACCTCATAAACTCCTGGGCTAAGAAACACAGCACTGAGTGAGTGCATCACACCCCCTATCACCCACAAGCCTCTGGAAAGATTGAGAGATATAATGGACTGTTAAAGACTATGTTGAGAGCGTTGGGCAATGGGGCATGGAAGCACTGGGATATAAATTTAGCAGAAGCCACTTGGCTGGTTAACACCAGAGGATCTGCTAACCGTCCTGGTCCTGCCCAAACAAAACCTCTATATACTGTGGGAGGAGATAAGGTCCCCGTAGTGCACATAGGGAAGTGGCTGGGGAAGACGGTGTGGGTTGCTCCTCCCTTGGGAAAAGGCAAACCCACTTGTGGGATTGTTTTCGCTCAAGGACCTGGGTGTACTTGGTGGGTAATGCGGAAGGATGGGGAGACCCAGTGTGTGCCTCAAGGAGATTTAACCTTGGGAGGAAAATAATCTGTGATGTGAGTTGTATGTTGTAGGAAGTAATGTAGCAGGAACTACCCGAACCGATGAAGAGTGAGTTTCGCAAGGAACCGGGCAAGTGCAACGATGACCCAAACCAAGCCGGTGTTGGTGCCCAACAATCAAACATACTGCTTCTCCTGTCCTGAGCACCCATCTTGACAGATGGGGCCCAAGTCATAGCCTGTTCTTATGGACATTTGGAGGAGTGGAGGAAGCCCATGGAATGGGAGAATAATATCTATCTGTTAAAGGACAAGGGATAGTAGTTAATGAGGATGTATAAATTTGTATGTTGGGTATAAAGATGGTTTAAGTATGTAGTATAAGTTGTAAGTGTTGGTAAGAAGGGATTTCAGTAATGAGAATTAAATACAATGGGATGGTTAGAAGATATATATATATATATATATATATATATGTATGTATTAAATTATGTGGGGCCTGAGCATGATGCAAATGGTATGGAATAAGGGGTGGAGATTGTATTGGGTCTGTCTGGGATGGAGTTAACTTTCCCCATAGCAGCCCTCATAGTGCTGTGCTTTGGATTGGTAGCTAGAAAGGTGTTGATAACACACCAGTGTTTTGGCTATTACTGAGCAGTGCTTGCACAGCATGGAGGCTGTCTCTCCAACATTCCCCCCCCCTCACTCCCAAAGGCCAGTAGGCTGGGGGTGGGCAAGATCTTGGGAGGGGACATAGCCAGGACAGCTGACCCAAATTGACCAAAGGGATATTCCATACCATATGACGTCTGCTCAGAAACAAAAGCTAAGAGAAAGGGGGGGGGGCATTCGTTATTACAATGTTTGTCCTCTGGAGCAACCGCTACGCGTACTGAAGCCCTACTTCCCGGGAAGTGGCTGGACATTGCCTGCTGATGGGAAGTAGAGAATAAATCTTTTGTTTTCCTTAGCTTCCATGCGCGGCCTTTGCTTTTGCTTTATTAAACTGCCTTTATCTTCACCCACGAGTTCTTTTCCATCTCATTTTCTCCCCTCGCGTCCTGCTGAGGAGGGGGAGTGATAGAACGGCTTGGTGGGCACCTGGCATCCAGCCAAGGTCAACCCATCACAAACTCACACGACTGGAAGACCACAATGGATGGCTACAAGCTCTTTTGGAAAGATAGGAAGGGAAGAAGAGGAGCTGGAGTTGCACTTTATGTAAAAGAGAAATTTGAATGTATGGAGGTGAGCTATGGAGACCACAAAAGTTCTATCAAATGCCTTTGGATCAAGATTGGAGAGATCGTCACCAAGGGGGATCTTATGTTAAGTATCTGTTACCGACCTCCCAAGCAGGATGACGAGGCTGACAAAACCTTACTTCGGCTGCTCAAGGAAGTCTCAGGCCAACAGAACCTGGTCCTCATGGTTGACTTCAATTACCCAGACATTTGTTGGGAAAACAACACAGTGGTGCACAAGTTGTCCATCAATGTGGACAGGCAGCCAAATAGCCATCAAGGACTACAAGAACCTTGCTAGGGCATGCAGAGATGCAGTCAGGAAGGCTATGGCTCAGCTAGAACTGAAATTGGCCAGAGATGTCAAGAACAACAAGAAAGGGTTCTTCAGGTACGTGAGCAGTAAGCAGAAGCACAAGGAAGACATAGGCCCATTGCTAAACAGGGCAAAGAAACTAGTTACTAATAATGCTGACAAGGCAGAGGTTCTCGGTACCTTCTTTGCCTCTGTCTTTACTGGTGTAGCTGGACCCCAGATCACAAGATCAAGTAGCTATGACAACGCATGTGTCAACCCACCAGTAGTGGAGGAAGGGCTGGTCTGCGGCCTCTTGCAAGGGCTCAACCCACATAAATCTACGGGCCTGGATGGAATCCACCCCAGGGTGTTAGGAGAAGTGGAGAAGTGGCTGACATTGTTGCGAGGCCACTGTCTATAATCTCTGAAAAGTTGTGGAGATCAGGGGATGTCCCTGATGACTGGAAGAGGGCAAATGTCATGCCCATCTACAAGAAGGGCCCAAAAGAGGACCCAGGAAACTACAGGCCTATTAGTCTTGCTTCAGTCCCTGGGAAAGTAATGGAACGAGTCCTCCTAGAAACTATCACAAACCTAATGAAGCAGGTGATTGTGAAAAGCCAACACGGATTTACCAAGGGCAAATCTTACCAGACTAACCTGATCACCTTCAACAACAAAATAACATCTTCTGTCGACATGGGGAGAGCAGTGGATGTTGTTTACCTGGACTTCAGCAGTGTTCGACACTGTTTCCCACAGCCTTCTGGACAAACTGGCAAGATACAGACTGGATGGGTGGACTGTGAGATGGGTAGGAAATTGGCTAACAGGCCACCTTCAGAGGGTGGTGATCAACGGTTTTTTGCTCAGGCTGGCAGCCTGCCACAAGTGGGGTCCCCCAGGGATCAATACTGGGCCCCACACTGTTCAACATCTTCATAAATGATCTGGACAATAGGATTGAAAGCACCCTCACCAAGTTTGCTGATGACACCAAACTGGGTGGTAAGGTGAACACGTCAGAAGGGAGAGCCATCTTACAGAGAGACCTGGACAGGCTAGAAGAGTGAGCTAGCAAGAACAGTATGAAGTTTAACAAAGACAAGTGCAAAATCCTGCACCTGGGTCAGAATAACCAGACCCCAGTACAGGCGAGGATCTGTGTGGCTGGGGAGCAGCTTTGTTGAAAGGGACCTGGGGGTCCTGGTGGACAACAAGCTGAACATGAGTCAGCAGTGCACCGCTGCAGCAACAAAGGCAAATCGGATTCTGGGCTGCATCCACAGGGGCATTACTAGCAGAGATAGAGACGTGATCATCCCACTCTACTCAGCACTTGTCAGGCTGCACCTGCAGTACCGTGTCCAGTTCTGGTCCCCACAATTCAAGAAAGACGTGGACAGACTGGAGAGGGTCCAAAGGAGGGCCACAAAGATGATCAAAGGGCTGGAGAACCTGCCCTATGAGGAAAGACTGGAGGAGTTAGGTCTTTTCTCCCTGGAGAAGAGAAGGCTCAGGGGGGACCTCCTCACAGTATTCCAGTACTTAAAGGGCAGCTACAAAGAGGACAGAGGCTCTCTCTTCACAAGGAGCCCCATAGACAAGACAAGGGGCAACAGGTACAAGTTGCACCAGGAGAGGTTTCATCTTGACATAAGAAAGAAATTTTTCACAGCGAGAACAATCAATCACTGGAACGACCTCCCCAGGGACGTGGCAGAGTCCCCATCACTGGAGGTATTCAAGACGCGATTGGACAGGGTGCTAGATAATATCATCTAGGCTCCCTTTCCCACAAAAGGTTGGACCAGATGATCTTTCGAGGTCCCTTCCAACCTGGGCTGTTCTATGATTCTCTGGAGTATTCCAGGTGCGGCCTCACCAGTGCTGAGTACTGGGGGATGATCACTTCCCTAGTCCTGCTGGCCACACTATTTCTGATACAAGCCAGGATGCTATCGGCCTTCTTGGCCACCTGGACACACTGCCAGCTCATGTTCAGCCGGCTGTTGACCAACACCCCCAGGTCCTGAAGCGTAGCTGTAAGAGGAAAAAGTATCTTAAAAAGTAGCTGATAAATTGGGCAGCGTAATACATTAAAAGTGTCTTAAATGTGGAGAAAATAGTGCAAATGCTTAAAATCATTGTCTCCCTTACCGTTTCCTCATTTAGAACTCATTTTCTGGGGTGGAGGTGGTCACTTTAATTTACTGAACTATATATATAAAGCAGCTCTAGAAGACAACTCATTTAAGTTAAAATGTAGCAACAATTCACTCGATGTCCAACTGAGCTTGAACTGAAAGGGAGATGCTGTTTTTATACCAAGTAAATACAGTTTTTGTTTTCTTCATGTTCCAACAAGACTGTATTTTGCAATAAAGTATGAACTATTGTAGACACATAAAGCCTTGGCTCCTTTTGTCTCTTTTTCTGACTCAAATAAGACAAGTCTGTGGATACTAATATTAAAGACCAGATTCTTCATGCCTTTTGGTCAAAATATGTTTTCATTTCACTTGGTTGAATTAGGTGTTGAACTTGTATATTAAACATGGACTACTTAACTGAGCAGAACTCACCTTGGTGTTACTCTTCTGACTTAGTAAGTCAGTGTTACCTTCTTTTAGTTGTGCTTTCTGAGGAGTAGTGGCATGGCACACCTTTACAAACTTGCTACCCAATCATACTCTCTTGAGAGACAGAGAGGAAATGCCCACTATCTCCATTCCTCTTGTTGCTGTTTGCATGGGGAAGTCGTTCTTGATGGTTGGCCTAAATTCTCTTGTCTTGAGTCTAGAATGAGTTTCTCTTCCTACCTCCATTTATTCATTACAACTTTTTTCAAATAGTCTAGTAAAACTCTCTAATAAGATACTTCTGCAACTTTATACATCCCTATATCATTAACCTCAGTTATTTTACCCTAGTTCAGTTTATATTAGTGATAAAATGTATCTGGTTGCAACTGGAATTAAATTGTTTGCCTTTACTTTGTTCTACCTATACTATAGGATGCTATCTATACAATATACTGTGTATGTTTAATTCTACCTAACTACAAGTATCAGTTCTAGGACTTATCTCAGTGCTTTAGGAAAGTTTTATGTCCAAAAAAAAGTTGTTAAATAAACAAAACACTCTAAGCCCTCAGTCTTTCATGATACTCTCTGAAAGGCAGGATGCAGTGCTCAAAGGGAAAACATTGTCAAATTCTTCTCTTCTCTGGAACTGCCCTTTGTAATGCCAAAGATGATGAGATGCTGCTAACACTGCAGAACTACAAAACTGTAGCCTTTCTGGAAACCTGGCCACTACAAAGTTCACATGTCTGCTTACATGCTGAAGCAGAAGTTTTCAAAGGAGAACAGTGTGTAACATTGCTTGCCACTGTCTCACATACCAAAATGAACAGAACTAAGGATGACTCCTTGCTAAGGAGTCATCTTATTTGCAGTTGCTGTAGTGCTCTGTCTGCCTCACTCAAATTCCTACTGCAGTCCAAAAAAATCTGGACAGTGACAGGGAGGAACGTCCAATCTTCTCATGGAGGGGGGAAAAAGCAAGGCCCATGATTTCTCTGAACTGCTCTCAGCCCATCCGTTTTATGCCTTCTAGAATTATCTTGTACTTCAACATACCAGAAGCTGACTTGAGTATAGATTATTTAAATAATGTGCAAGATTAGGAATATGATAAGGCAGAAATATAATTTTTTTTATTTTTCTGGGAAAAAATGTATTATCCAGTAGCATTTAATACGTACTTTAAACATCTGTTTGGGGTAAAAGTGTATCTCTGCTGTCCAGTGCACTAAGGCTTTCTGAGTAGATGCAAGTGTGAGTGCATAAAAGGAGAGCTTGCTTGTGTAAGTCTTAAGCCAAGGACCACCACTGGATAGTATGACTCTTCTATATTCTCATAAATCTGTGTGTGGTTGTGGTTTTGGGTTTGGTTTGGGGGGGCTGTTGCTTTTTTGTGGGGTTTTTTTGTTTGGTTGGTTTTGTTTTGTTTTGTTTTGTTTTTAAAGGTGAAAGACCTTATTTGTGTGACTACCCAGACTGCGGGAAAGCCTTTGTTCAGAGTGGGCAACTCAAAACTCACCAGCGTCTTCACACAGGGGAAAAGCCTTTCGTCTGCTCAGAGAACGGTGAGCCCTCAGAGAATAACTTGTGGCTTTAAGAATCAGTAAATCAGTTATCAGTTGATACCAATGCATAAAATGATTGGGCATGTTATGGGCCTTGCGACTAGTGTGCTGTTTTCAACTGAATCCAGGTTTTTGTGGAGTAAGGAAGGTTGGATTCAGGAGCATCTTCATCCCACGGATGTTATGCTAACATGTCAGTTGACTGCTTTCCTTAATGTGTTCTCCATTGGTACTTTGTGTTTTTAAGGCTGTTTAAGCAGATTCACACATGCAAACCGTCATTGCCCCAAACACCCATATGCCCGGCTGAAGAGGGAAGAACTCACGGTCAGACTGGGTAAAAAACAGACGCCTGACAATAAAGCTGCAGCTGAGTGGCTAGCGAAGTAAGTTTCCTTATGGTGTGATCTCTCTCTAAACTTATAACACAGAGTGGCCTGAGAAAGTGTTTTATTCTTGGGGGCAAAAAAAAAGAAAAACAATAAACAAAACCCAGCTGTTCCTTTAGTATGATTCAGCCCAGCCTTGCCTTTTGTTTAAGTGCTGACTTCTGGTTAAGACAAAGTTCCTCATGAGGCTTTCTCATCTGTTTTTCCTTCTCTACTTAAATACTTCTCTTTGCTTGAAAAACACCTGTTAATACCATGTTAGTTAGTGCTACAGTCATACTGCTGAATTTGCATCTATGTGAGGAACAACAGTCATGTATGCACAGGGAGAGCTGACTGGTGGGAATACCATGTATCAGAAAGATCTGTGTGAAAGATCAGATATCTCTTGGGCACTTCTACACTTAAAATGCTGAATAAAGGAGGCTTCTGACAGCTTAAATAGTGCCATAAAAGGGTTGAAAGAGAAAAAACAAATGCAGTGATTAGTCATGTGCAAGACAATACTTGGAAGGTCTTTGCTAGCTTTGAATGGTAGTTCTTACATAAACTGTACATAATTTCAAAGCATTCTCCACCTCTGATGTTGTAGATACTGGGAGACTAGAGAACAGCATGCTCCCACTTTGAAAAGTAAAACAATCCAGAAAATGGATCAGGAACAGCAGGACCCGATGGGATATCTTCAATCTGATGAAGAGGATGATGAAGAGAAAAATAGCGCTCATTCAGCTGCTTGCCGCCGCCTCCAGGAACAGCGTGAACGCATGCATGGTGCATTGGCTCTTATTGAGCTTGCAAACCTAGCTGTGGCACCACTGTGACAGTAGCATAGGAATGGAGTCTGCCTTTACAAAATGATGGTACTTGGTGGTCCTTAACCAGTTAGATCCTGGGCATAATCTAAGCACCTTATTTACTTATCATAGGCTGCTGTTCTGTAGAATTTATGAAGAATGTTGCCGCCCCATAACCTGGGGTGAGAGAGTTGCACTTTTTGTAAGGTAAAAGACAAATGTAAAGTTTAAGTATCTTGTAAATATGGAACTGCATAATGCAGGATGGATAAACTTCACATTGTGGGAAGCTAGATTTTTGCAAGGTTAACTCATTTATTTGAAACAGTTTTCACAGGAAGCACTTTCTGAGCACAATGTTTGTGGTGAGCAGAATAGTACATGTGGCCAAAGAAGGCTGAGAAAAGGGAAAGTATTTATCTCACTGTTTAAGCAAAACTATATTAAGTGGTAGGTCTGAAGATACTGTAAGCAGCAATGGAACCAAGTTTTCTAATGTCAGTATATTTTTACCTATTATCACTAAGGCAGAAGGCAAAGCTTAGATATCTCAACTCATAGAGGGGAAGAAACTGCTTAATGCAGGAAATTGTAAGATAGTTCAGGATCTTCACTGTGACTGTTCAAGATATGAGACTTGACTGCTATTTTATGTTTTTTTATTTGATCTCAGCAGAATCTCTTGGTTTGAGTAGCACTTGTTATTCCTAATGTATGATGTTAGGAACTTTTGCACATTGTTGGGTTTATCTGAAAATGATTAGTCTTGCAAAGTCTAGACAAAGGTAAACAATTGGTAATATTTTTTAATATATTTTTGGACCCTTTAATGATTTGGCACTTCCTTTTGTTAATAAAGGGGGTATTGACAGGGTGGTATTGATTTGTACTAAACTATTTTAGATCTCCTATTAGCAAACACTAAGTTTTAAAGTATTGCTCTTATATGATTATTAGCAAATAGAAGCCTCCATACTTGCTGTGTATAAAGCCGCCTTATTGCTTTACTTCAGGATAACATGCCAATTTTATGTTCACTAACTGTAGCACAGCTATCAATTAAACATGGCAAAAAAGTATTCACTATATAACCAGAAAATAGGCTTCCAAAGGCAGTTTTGAGTATGTTAACTGTGTGATTTCATATATTTCCCAAATAAATGAAGGTACAGAACACTGCCTAGTGCTCTAAGATGCAGATAAAAAGCATTTAGCACTACATCTTGTCACCTCATGAGTATTGTGTACTTTCAAATACCATAGTCTCATGGTGATTTCTTTCTGTATTTTGCTTGTAAGGCAACCAGAGATTCCTAACGTGCTACAGAAATTTTGTTTCCAAATTGGATAAACTCTTTAGTTGAGCTACTGCTTTAGGGGATGTTAATAAGTCATGCTTGCTCTTAACTCCTCCCTCTCCTTGAAGGTCAGGAAATTCAGATAAGAATTCAGACTTTCCCTCTTTCTTAAGCGAGAAGGAAAAAAATTGTTCAATTACTTGATATAGACTGACTAGATGCATACAGCTGTTTCAGAAAAGTAGTCTAATTCTACAGCAGAAACTGCAATTGTTGGGTTATGTTCTCTGATAATTGATACCTGTTGTGGTAGAAAATTGTATTAACCCAGTTTGTTTAAAATAATGTATTAATGCACTTCGGTTTTGGTCTTTTGGGCTTAAAAAAATGAAACACTTCGTAGTCATTTCAGGCTTCTTAGCCTATGTAAAACTACCTGGCAATTCATGGGTGTGGGTTTAGAATTTCTGTTACATGCTTTTGACTGTTCAGTTGGCTGCATACAAATAGTCTGATCCCAAAATGAGCCTTGAGCATGAATCTGTTGTACTCGTGAGTCATAACTCAGAATTGCTTGTAAATGGTATTTCATAGGACACAAGACTAATCACCAGCCAGTTGCAGATCCAAGTCATAACTTAATTCAATAGAACTGATTTTCCCAATCAGCTGTAATGCTTTTGACAACTTGCGCAATACTTCTTTCAGTATAAGTACACTGAATTCTATGTAGCTGTAGAAAAAAATTCAGACAGCTCAAGTACTTTTGTGTAAGTAACAAATTTTGGGTAAAATAACAAGTAAAAAACCTGAGGAGGAAGACTGCTTTTTGTTTTATTAAAAAGTGATTGCATACAAGAAATATTGAAGTGTTCTATGCTTCATAAGATTAAGCTGTAGTTTGGCATGACAACAGCAGAAGAGTAAATGTGCTGTCATTTTAATAGGTGCTTTGAATAAAAAGTTGATTTACTTTCAACTTTAGTTTACATGTGTGTGGTGTTGGGGAATTTTTATTGTACCCCTTGAGGCAAATTAAACACACATTTGTGCTTAAATAAAAAAAAATTAATGAACAATGCATTGGACAGTCCTACCACCATAAGCAGTTCTACAAGGAGTCTGCAAAGATCCGTCATGAGCCCATTCCTTATATACACTTGCACCAATACCAGTCCCATGAGTGTAGGCATGGGGTGCCTTGGCCCAGCACTGGGTTCATCCCCCAGAGCCAGTTGCCCAAAGGTGGCTCCTGAGCACTTGCATTCCAGGATTGTTGCAAAACAATACTGCAGCATTTCTTAGCAAACTTCACTCCCTTACAGGGAGTCCTTCTGTCTCTGGCATTCCTGCTTCCAGCCAGATTAACCCCTTCTGCAGTTGGGCCTTCTTGCCTTCCATACCAGATCATTCCTTGGTCACAAATTACCACTGCTGATCAGTTACAATTTGAATTTCCCCTTCAGTGGTGTTTGGTAATTCTTAATCCTTCTCTTCCTCATTGCTATAATCCTATCATTCAGACATATCACAGAACATATAGGTGTTTATGTTTCCTGTTTGTTGAAATTTGACATATTATAAGTTAACCTCAAGCATGTTGAGAGGCCAATTTTTTTTTTAGTAGTTCTCTGACCAAAACTTTGAGAATTCCTTTGAAACAAAGGCCAGATCTGATGTGATGTGGCAGCCCAAAACAAGTAAGCAAGTAGTGCCTAGAACTTCTTGAAGCAGCTTTAATCTAGAAATGGTGTGGTGGGTTGACCTTGGCTGGCTGCCAGACACCCACTCAGCCACTCTCTCACTCCCCCTACTCAGCAGGACAAGGGGAGAAAATAAGATGGAGAAGCTTGTGGGTCGAGATAAAGACAGGGAGATCACTTACCAATTATTATCATCACAGGCAAAACAGACTCGAGTTGGGGAAAATTAATTTAATTTATTGCCAATTAAAAATGGAGTAGGAAGGTGAAAAACAAAAACGCCTTCTCACCCCCTCCCCCTTTTTCCCAGGTTCAACTTTACTCCATTCCTGACTCTTCTACCTCCCCCCACAGTGGTGCAGGGGGAATGGGGAATGGGGGGTTGTGTTTAGTCCATAACAGTTCCTCTCTGCTGCTCCTTCCTCCTCACACTTTTCCCCTGCTCCAGCGTGGGTCCTCTTCACAGGCTGCAGTCCTTAAGGAAAAAAATCTACTCCAGCGTGGGCTCTCTGCAGGCTGCAGTTCTTTCAGAAAATATCCAACTGCTCCAGCGTGGTGTCCTCCATGGGCTGCAGGGGAATATCTGCTCCAGTGCCTAGAGCACTTCCTCCCCCTCCTCCTTCAACTTTGGCATTCACAGGGTTGTTTCTCACACTTTTTTTCCTCACTACTCACTGCCTGTGCAGCATTTTGCCCTTTCTTAAATATGTTTTCACAGGGGGCATCACCAAATACACTGATTGGTTCAGCTTTGGCCAGCGGTGGGTCCATTGCCAAGCCGGTTGGAACCAGCTGTGTTCAGCACAAGGCAGCCCCTGGTCTCTTCTCACAGGAGACTGTAGTCTAACAGGAGCTGGTGGAAGACCAGGACTTAGGTAAAGCTGACAAGGGGGATTCAGACTGGAACGTGGAACGTCTAAACAAGAATTACTGTCCTTGGGAGTAAAGCACATCCTGGAGAAATATGTAAGCTAATTAAGATGTTTTGGGAACCATCTGAAACAACTAGTAGAAGTGTGATGAGAAGCACCCTCACGCTAACTATCCTCATTATAATACTAAAAGTCACACCCCTCAAGCTGGAGACCCCGGCCCAAGCAGAGACCCCTCACCTTTGAGCATGCGCAGAATATTAAAGTAGCACTGTAGCTTTAAGTTGAAACAAGAGAAATGTAGACCAATAGAAAACTGCTTTGTGTAATTACTTATGCATATGCATAACTAGACTGTATAAATACTGTACCTGTATGACCGAACTTTGTGCTAGCTTTGTGGAGCTACCACCTAATGCCCATCTCTGTGCAGACATGAAATAAAATGCCTCTGCCCTGTGTGTATATTGGCGTCTTGCACACTGGGTAAACAACCTCACACTTGTGGGATAACAGTTTTGGCAACCCAGATGGGACTGAGCTGACAGCCTTGCCCGGTTCGTCTTGCTTGTATCCAACAGGGAGAAGAGACCTGAGTGGACTCCAGCGCACACTGACCTGTTGATCGGGGACTCCTTCGGCTCCTCTCCTGCAGTCAGGCGGTAAGCGACACAATGGTGCAACGCTACTGAAAAGAGGTATTTTTGGGAGGATATGAGAAAAGGGGGGTAAGGGCAAGATCTCTCAGGAAGCAGGCACCATCTGTTCTGTTCTGGGCTCTGCATAAGACGGCATCAGGAAAGATACGCGGCAGAAGCACAGTTCTGTTTGTTTCTACAAAGTGTTCTGTTCTGGGCTCTGCATAAGACGGCATCAGGAAAGATACGCGGCAGAAGCATAGTTCTGTTTGTTTCTACACAGTGTTCTGTTCTGTTCTGAGTAATGAAGGGAGACGTCCCTCGTTCTGGTTTGTGTAGAAACGCTGGGGTTTTCGGTACCGATATGGGTGCTGCTGCTTCCCAAGAGGCTCCCCTTTGCTCTCCTCTAGGATGCATCCTGAAGAATTGGAATAGACTTGGAGAGGGATCCCATGACTAAAAACAAGCTAAAATGATATTGTAATCAATGGTGGCCACAATATCAATTGGAAGATGGTGAAAAATGGCCTGAGAATGGATCCTTGAAATATAACACTATATTGCAATTAATGTTGTTTTGTCAGGGAAGTGAAAAATGGGATGAAATACCTTATGTGGCTATGTTTTTTGCGTTAAGAAATGATTGGGATCTTAGGAAGAAATGTGGCTTAGTGGATTCTAAACATCAGATTGGAATATATGCGTTAAAAGAGAAAAAGGGAAAATCTTGTTGTATTGAATCGGAAAATTTGGAAGAGGATATTCAGCTGTTGGTAGCTCCCCCAAAACAGCCAGAATCCGATAGCTCAAGTGATAATGGAATTACGAGTCCCATCTCTAAAAGAACAAGGGGACAGAAACCGATAATTCAAGCTCCCCTCAGACAGGCTGTAGGGCCTGCAGGAACATTGGTATATGTACATGTACCTTTTAATACTTCTGATTTATTCAACTGGAAACAGGCAGTTGGATCCTATCGAAACAATCCTGAAGGAATGTATAGTACTGTTAAAACTGTAATGATGACTCATAATCCTAACTGGGGAGATGTACAGGCTCTCCTAGAATATTTGTTTACCACTGAGGAGAGGAGAATGATTTTAGAGAAGGCTAGACAGGGACTGATCCAACAACGGGGGGGGGGGGGGGGGGGCATGCCTAATACCAATATGTACCTCCCAAAAGAGGATCCGGAGTGGGATCCAAACATTAATGAGGGATTACAGAGGGTAAAGGAATATCAAAAGTTAATTTTGTATGGGATTCAACATGGAGTGCAAAAGCCTAAGAGTTTATCTAAACCGTATGAAGTAAGGCAGGGGGATAAGGAAACCCCATCAGCCTTCTATGAGAGACTGTGTGAAGTAGCTTGAAAATGGACAGATCTGGATCCGGATGATGATAGCAATTCAAAGTTATTTAACATGCTGTTTATTGGTCAAGCGGCAGCAGATATAAGAAAGAAATTACAAAAGGTAGAGGGTGAGGATGGCATGACAATCTCAGAGTTATTGTCAATCGCATATAAGGTGTATAAAGTTTCCCCAGCTGATCCTCTGGTTCCAGTCAAGCTGGGGAATGAAATAATAGATTTTTTTGATAGTGGAGCCACACATTCTGTAGTAACTAGTTGTAGGGGAACCTTAAGTAGAACTAAAATAAGCATTGTTGGTGCAACAGGGAAAAAGACTTTAAGGCCATTTTTACAACCTATGGAATGTTCAATTGGAAATACTAAATTAACTCATGAATTCCTTTAGATGCCAGAATGCCCCCTACCATTGCTTGGATGGGATTTACTTTGTAAACTGAATGTACAACTGACTTTTTCTGAAGACTCTGTTCAGTTTCCCGAAAAGGATTAGAACCTATAATAAGCTCCTTTCTAGAACATGGATTGTTACGGGAGTGTCAATCGGAATTTAATACTCCCATCCTACCTGTAAAGAAGCCCCATTCTTCTGAATATAGACTGGTACAGGACTTACGAGAAATTAATGCAAGGACAGCAGATGTCCACCCTGTGGTTCCAAAACCATGTACCCTCCTCACTACAATCCCTAACAGTAATACTTATTTCACAGTATTAGATCTAAAGGACTCCTTCTTCTGTATACCTGTGGATGAGCAGAGCCAGACCATCTTCGCCTTGGAATGGGAGAATCCAACTACAGGACGAAAGACACAACTCTGCTGGACTGTCCTTCCCCAGGGATTCAAGAACAGCCCTGCCTTGTTTGGTTAACGTACTAGCCAAAGAATTGGAACGATGGCAAAATGATCATGATGCTGTAACATTGTTGCAATATGTTGATGATTTGCTAACTGGTTCTGACACTTATGAGGCATGTCTGGAAGCCACCATCAGTTTGCTTAACTTTCTGGGCTTGGCAGGGTATCGGGTTTCTAAGAAAAAGGCTCAGATTGGGAACAAAAAGGTCCACTATATGGGGTTTGAAATCACCAAAGGACAGAGAGAATTAAGTACTGAGAGAAAAGAGGCAATTTGTAGAATTGCTGTACCTACATCAAAGAAGCAATTAAGAGGATTTCTGGGAATGGCTGGATAGTGTTGCTTATGGATTCCCAATTTTGGACTAATTGCCAAACCACTGTATGCTGCTGTGAAAGGACCTGAGGGGGTTCTCGAATGGACACCTGAATGAAGGAAGAGTTTTGATGAAATTAAAAGGAAACTCATGGAGACTTCTGCTTTGGGACTCCCGAATCTGAGGAAACCCTTCCAGTTATATGTACATGAATGACAGCAAGTGGCATTAGGAGTTTTGACACAAAAATTGGGGAGCTGAAGAAGACTGGTGGGATACTTCTCTAAGCCATTAGATGAGGTCAGTAAAGGTCGGCCCGCTTGTTTGAGGGCAGTAGCAGCTACTGCAACTTTGATTGAAGAATCTCGGAAATTGACGTTAGGCCAACCGATTACTGTATTTGTACCTCATGCTGTGTCTTCTCTCCTTGAAAATAAAGGGCATCATCATTGGATCTCCCCAAGCAGGTTAGCTAAATAACAAGCCGTGCTGCTGGAACAAGATGATGTTGATGAATCTCCCTGACCTCTGCTCTAAATCCTGCAACTTTGCTCCCGATTTCCGAATCCGGTGAATTGCATCATGACTGCTTAACCACCATCAAACAAGTGTATTCTAGTAGGCCTGACCTGCAAGACGAACCCCTACCAAATGCAGAACTGGAGGTATTTTCTGATGGGAGCAGCTTTATGTTGGAAGGAAGATGGAAAGCTGGATATGCAGTGGTAACACGTACTCGGGCCTTAGAAGCTAAATCTTTGCCTAGTAATACATCTGCTCAGAAGGCAGAATTGGCTGCACTAACATGAGCTTTAGAGCTTAGTCAGGGAAAAAGAGTCAATATTTACACAGATTCTAAGTATGCCTTTGGAGTAGTGCATGCACATGGGGCAATTTGGAAAGAAAGAGGACTATCAAGTTCACACGGGACCCCGATCAAATATGGAACAGAAATAATGAAGCTCTTACAGGCAGTCCTTCAACCAAAGGAGGTTGCTATAATGCATTGTAAAGCGCATCAGAAGGGAAACAGTGAAATCACAAAGGGAAACCGAAAAGCAGACCAGATAGCAAAAGAAGCAGCATTACAGAAATCAAAATTTGACGGAGCTTTAATTCCAGTACCCCATTTGGAATTATCACCCCCACAATATACTGAGAAGGAAAATCATTGGCAGGGCAATTAGATTGTTCCAAAAATGATCAGGGTTGGTGGGTGACACCACTGAAGCAATTATTAATTTCTGAAAAGATGATGGAAATTCTATTCAAGAAACTGCACCAAGAAACACACTCGGGAGCAGATGCATTAGTACTAATTGCCAAAAGACACGTCATTGGGCCAAGAATGCAAAGCCTAGCGGATATAAGAGTCAAAAAGTGTGCTCTCTGTTGCGCCAATAACCCCAAAATTGCAAGGAAAATCATGGGAGAAGTCGTAAAACAAGGAATAACTCCCGGGGAATACTGGCAAATAGATTTTACGGAATTGCCAAGGTGTAATCTGTATAAATATTGATTGGTAATGGTAGACATCTTTTCTGGTTGGCCTGAAGCTTTCCCTTGTCACACTAACAAGGCTAGGGAAGTGATTAAAATTTTATTGAAAGAAGTTATTCCCAGATTCGGTGTTCCAGAAGGTATATCCTCTGATAACAGACCCCACTTTATTGCAGAAATAGTGCAGGGAGTTTCCAGCTTTCTAGACATTAAATGGGATTTGCATACCCCTTGGTGGCCACAGTCCTGTGGCAAAGTAGAAAGAATGAATCAAACCCTAAAAAGACAGATTTCTAAAGTGTGTCAGGAAACTCAAATGAAATGGGTAGATAGTCTACCCATGGCATTAATGAGAGTACGAATTACACCCAGAGCTAGGGAAGGTGTTAGTCCATTTGAGATCCTGTTGGGGAAACCATATCCAATCAATCATTTAACCACGAAGGGAGACCAAATGCATATAAAGGGACAGGCTGTAATTAAAGAGTATTTGATTTCTCTCTTGCAGAATTTATCCTCCCTACATAGGTACCTAAACCAGAAGACTCCCATTCCCTTGGACACTCCAGTCCACCCATTCCAACCAGGAGACACGGTCTACGTACGAACTTGGAAAGATGAGCCCTTGAAAGAAAAGTGGAAAGGACCTTATATAGTGGTATTAAAAACTTATACAGCAGTAAAGGTAAATGGGATTGACTCCTTCTGAGAGACTGAAAGAGTTAACGTCTCAAACATTGTGGCGACTCGAGGTGGTATTTGCATGGCGACAGCAGGTTGGCAAGCATGGGGTGGGGGAGAGCAAGAGCAGGATGTGGGGAATGCGTCGGAGGATGCGCGGTTCCTGGTTCCGACGGACCTTACCATATATGGCCAGAGGTCACAGATTTTATCTGAGGAAGGGGCTTGCGACCGCCCGAGAGACCCCTCGCGACCACCCCCCTCCCCCAGCGCCTGCGCAGAAGATTGAGAACTTTCTAGAACAAGAACCATGTAAGTCCTCAAGGGGCGTACCTGGAGGTGGGGATTAGCATATAAAAGACACGCCCTCCAGGGAACCACGTGCTCACCCACCACCGGAGGATTGCCACGCCTGTCATCGTCATCACGGGATCCAAGGGTGGTGATACTTTTCCTTTCTCTCTCCTCCTCTCTTGTCCTTTCCTTTTCTCGCTTCTCTCTTCCTCTATTCTTCCAATATATGTAAGTTTTGGATAAATTGTGACGGGTTGCCCGGAAAATAGTTCCATTGCCAAATCGCCTCCGTTCGTTGGGCTTGCCAGTTCGTTAAGTTTGTCCGTTTGTCGAAATCGCCAGTTAATAAAGTTGCTGGTCAGACTGTTCCTCTGAGTCATTGTCGTGACTCTACCAACCACGCGGCTTTGCCGAGCAGAGATCGGCCTTTGTCGGTACACAAACCGTCGGGGAATCAAAGATTCACCCATCTCACAACCCACCGAGTGGGACGAGACACTCCTGGATTCATTATACTAGAGTAAAGAAGACACCAGACCAGGACAAGTGGACCTCTATGCCAACTGGAGAACTGAGACTCCGACTAACCAGGGACTGTTGATGAACTGTATCGAGGTTTCTCTTTTAGAAAACTGTCACCTTAAACCATATATATATGTGTATATATTTTGGCATAAAATAGAAATAGTATAGGAGTTATTAGTAGCTAAGAAGGGATCACAGTTAGGAATAGAAACTAGCATATGAGAATATGAGAACTGTAGAATCTTCAAGGTAATAGATAATGCTCAGGCCAGATAAGAGGGTACTGGCACTGCATACTTCACTAACAAGCATATGTTTCTTCTCAAAGAATGCAAAGCTGTAACACTTCAAGGACCAATAACAGGAACATCCTCCTACAGGGAAAGTCATAAAGATAAAGGGACGCCACAACAACCATGAAAACAAGAGGAATCACAGTAACTAGGGGAAAGGTAAAGACGGCAGGGGGAGATTGCAATCACCAACCCAACTGAGGAACGAAAGGACTACCCCCACACACACACTCCTTGTGAGCATGCTCAGTGAATTAAAAATCACACTGTATCTTTAAATTGAAGCAGAGAAAATACAGACCAACGGAAGAAGAGGATGCTTAGTCAGTCTAATGATTATGTATTAGATAGGTGTGGTATGTTAACTTTCATGTATAAATATTGAAGAGAATTACAGTAAGTGTGCTTGATTTGTAGAAATATTCCACCTTGCACCTAGCGCAGAATAAAACAATGTCTCCTCTCTAAACATACTTTGTGTGTTTTGGGAGTTATTTTATAAAACAGGCAACAAAATGACTATTGAAATTACTCCTAGGACACTCTCGGAAAGTGTTATTAATTTAGCATGGTTACAATGAAAATTGTATCTGTGACATTGATTAACCTAGCATTTACCTTTTGTAACAGCAATCTAGTCTTAAAACTTGTCCAATCCTTTGGAAGAATCCATAATGTCAGCAGTATAATGGCCTGTTCACCATTGCCTAAATCTGCAGCCAATCCCCTCGAGTGGGGAATTTTAACTTTAGATTTAAACTGAAGATTTCTTCAGTCTCCAAATTACCTCCTTTCAGAGTCGAATGTGGTTGTAAAATCTAACAGGACAAGTAGAACTGTTAGTGAATGCAACTAGAGCAGGATTACAAGATTTAAACACTCAATTACAGGAAACTTCAAAGATGACGTTGCAGAATAGGCTAACCTTAGATTTAATGTTATTACATGAACACGGGGTATGTGGGTACCTAAATCTGAAAAACAAAGGTTGTTGCATCCATATCCCCAATATGACTGAACATTTGGATCAACAAATAGACAAAATAAAACAAGTGGCAAAATCAAGTAGAAATATTCAGGCCTCTAAACAAAATATTACAAAGTTTTGGCTTCTCCCTAACTGGATGGTTGGCAAGTTTACTTCAAACGATAATTATAATTGTAATCATCATGATAATCATCTGTATTGTTGTTAGTTGTGCCTTAAAATGTGTTAGATGACTAATTGTACAAGTTACTACTGGAAATAATATACTATTAATGAGAACTAATAATGAGACATATGAGGACTATGAAGAAAAGTCTCATAGTCTCAAAGGGGGGAATTGTAGTCTATCAGGAGCTGATGGAAGACCAGGACTTAGGTAAAGCTGATAAGGGGGATTCAGACTGGAACGCGGAACGTCTAAACAAGAATTACTGTCCTTGGGAGTAAAGCACATCCTGGAGAAATATGTAAGCTAAGTAAGATGTTTTGGGAACCATCTGAAACTACTAGTAGAAGTGTGATAAGAAGCACCCTCACGCAAACTATCCTCATTATAATACTAAAAGTCACACCCCTCGAGCTGGAGACCCCGGCCCAAGCAGAGACCCCTCACCTTTGAGCATGCGCAGAATATTAAAGTAGCACTGTAGCTTTAAGTTGAAATAAGAGAAATGTAGACCAATAGAAAACTGCTTTGTGTAATAACTTATGCATATGCATAACTAGACTATAAATACTGTACCTGTGTTGGAAAATAAGTGAGGAACATGTAAAGAATAAAGTTCAAAGGGTCAATCAAGAAGAAACAAAAGAAAACCCAAGAATATCCTGGTGAAACTGGATCTTCTAGCATGTGATATTTAACAATGGGGAAAATTAAGCCTTAAAAGGAAGAATGACCCTGAATTCATGACCTGAAAAGCATGGGTTTGGGGTCTATGACCACCAGCGACCACCAGAGGACCCCCACGTGAAAAACTGAGCATGCGTTATGCTGAATCATCATTATGTAAGCTACTAATTAACATAGTCCTGCCTAGTAGTGTGAAAACCTATGCATATGGAAAGATATACTGTATAAATGAACCTAGATCTGTGTAAACAGGTATGCACGTTAGGCGGAAGGGTCCCCCGTGCATCCAGCGCTGCAATAAAGAGAATGCCTGCTTCTTAATGCTACATTGGTGTTAAGAGGTTTATTCCCGATTTCGGTGACAGTTTTGGTGACCCAGATGGGACTCTGCTTCTGAATCTCGACGGATCCGAGGGATCGCAGGACCTCCAGCCAGCACCGAGGGATTCTCGGGGAGAACCTCCGATCCCTGGACCAAAGAGCTCTGAGCAAGACCCCTGGGAAGGTAAAGGCATTCCTTTCTTTAATTTTCTTTAAAAGGGTGGTTGCCTGCCCATAAGACGCAGCGAAAGCCATGCAGGGTTGGGCTATAAAGGTCGGGTGGTTGCCTGCCTGTAAGACGCAGTGAAAGCTGCGCAGGATTGGGCTATAAAGGTACCTAATGGAAGGAAGGAATCGATCCTATCGGACGAAAGTCCGTAGGACACCCGGGTTTGGAATTTGGAATTGGATTTGGCAATCAATTAAAATCTCCAGAGGTAGAGGTGGGTTAGAGTCCCATTGAAAAAAGGGTATAAGGGGTTCGAGTCCCCAATGTTTTCTTAAAGGGTATAAGGGGTTTGAGTCCCCAATGTTTTGTTAAGTTGTATTTTTGTGTTTTGTGTTAGTCATTGTCTTTGTGTTTTTGTATTTGCTCTTTGTACTATTTTATAATGGGTAATAAGCCTTCGGCGGAAGGGGGGATTTTGAAAATATCTCCCCTAGGTTGTATATTGAAACACTGGGGAAAAGGGGGGACACCCTCTCACTCAAAACCAGCTTATAGAGTATTGCAATAATTGGTGGCCAATGTATACTCTTGAAGATCAGGGAAAACGGCCAAAGAATGGAATGCTAAGATATAACACTATATTACAATTTATGTTATTTTGCAGGCGGGAGGGTAAATGGGGTGAGGTACCTTGTGTAGATTTATTTTTCACTTTGAGAAATCATCCAGAGTGGCAAAAACAGTGTGGGATGATCCCGCAAGATTCTATGGTATTGACTTTGGAAAAACAGGGAAGGAATAAGAGTTTAAAACGATGTTGTTCTGCCTGTAGCACTGGGAAAAGGTGTTTAAAGTGTGGACAAGAAGAAGATGATTTGGAATTTATGGTAGCTCCTCGCCAAAGGCTTGGAGAAAATCCTGACTGGAATGATTTACAGGTAATATTAGATACATTGTTGGATGGCACTGAAAAGAAGATGGTATTAAATACTGCTCGGAAACAGGTAGAAGGGGCACATGCTAATGGGGATTTGCAGGGAACGATAGATCAAAATTTTCCTGCCACAGACCCAGAGTGGGATCCCAATCAGCTGGGACCCCGGGGGCTTTTAACAAGGTATCAGAGATGGATACTGTTTGGCATAAGGCATGCTATGCCAAAAGTGATTAATTGGTCTAAATTATATGAGATTAAACAAGAACCAAATGACTCATCAATTTTTGTATGTGCCTGAATGCCCGATACCCTTGATGGGAAGGGATTTATTGAGCAAATTAGATGCACAGATAACCTTTAAGAATGGAGAGGTACAACTACTAATACCCGAATCAAAAGCTGTGGAAGTGAGAATTTTTATGTTGGTCTAAATTGGCGGAACCAGTAAAAGTTGTTCTAAAACCTGGAACTAAACCAGTAAGACAAAACCAGTATCCCATTAAGTAGGAAGCTAGAAAGGGGTTGGATGAATTAATAATGAAATTTTTGAATTATGGATTGTTGATAGAGTGTGAATCGGAATATAACACTCCGATATTACCAGTGAGAAAGCAGGATGGTAAGGAATATAGATTAGTTCAGGACTTAAGAGCCATGAACCAGATTGTTCAGGATATTTACCCAGTAGTAGCTAACCCATACACCTTGCTGACATCCTTGAAGGAAAAGCATAAGTGGTTTACTGTACTCGATCTCAAGGATGCTTGCTTCTGCATACCTCTAGACAAAGACAGTCAGGCAATATTCACCTTCTAATGGGAAAGTCCCACCACTGGACGCAAGACACAGCTTACCTGGACGGTGCTACCTCAAGGGTTCAAAAATAGTCCTACAATATTTGGGAACCAGCTGGCAAAGGAGATGGAATTACAGAAAAAAGAAAACCCCGAGGGAACAATAGTGCAATATGTAGATGACATTCTGTTGGCTGCAGAGACTCGGGAAGAATGTCTACAGATGACTACAAGCTTGTTGAATTTCTTAGGGCAAGGAGGATATCGGGTATCAAAGAATAAAGCACAGATAGGAAAAGAGACTGTGATATATTTAGGTTTTGAGATCTCACAAGGACAATGGAGACTGGGAGCCCACAGAAAGGAAGCGATTTGCCAAACTCCAGAACCAAGAACTGTATGAGAACTAAGGGCATTTTTGGGTATGGTCGGATGGTGCAGACTGTGGATTCTCAACTATGGACTGTTGGTAAAACCCCTTTATGAAGCCTTGAAGGGGTCAAAAGAGAACCACCTACTATGGACCCCTGAATGCCAAGTAGCCTTTAAAAATTTAAAAAGGGCTTTGATGTCAGCACCTGCATTGGGACTGCCCAATTTGTCCACACCTTTTGAGCTATTTGTACATGAACGATAACATCTTGCCCTGGGCGTGTTGACTCAAAGACTAGGAGCATGGAGGAGAGCCGTGGGATATTTCTCCAAACAATTGGACAATGTGAGTAAGGGATGGCCAGGATGCTTGCATGCTGTAGCTGCAACTGTTCTTTTAATTCAAGAAGCTAGAAAATTAACAATAGGACAAAGAATCATTGTGTATGATGTTCCCCATATGGTAATTTCTGTTCTAGAACAAAAGGGGGGACATTGGCTGTCTCCAAGCCATATGCTTAAATATCAAGTCATCCTGTTGGAACAGGATGATGTGGAACTTAAAACCACCACAGCAATCAACCCAGCGATATTTTTGAATTCAGAAGTGAGGGATTCTGAACCCTTGCACCATGATTGTCTGCAGACCATTGAGCATGTATATTCAAGTAGACAGGATCTAAGAGATGAACCGTTAACTAATCCTGATTTGGAGTTGTTTACAGATGGTAGCAGCTTGGTACAAGATGGAAAGCGGATGACTGGATATGTGGTGGTTACACCTACACAGGTGATAGAAGCTGGGGCCCTACCCACTAACACGTCAGCCCAAAAGGCAGAATTAGTGGCATTGAGACAAGCCCTGAAGGTAGCTGAAGGGAAAAAGGTAAATATATGGACTGATTCAAAGTACGCATTTGGAATAGTCCATGCACATGGGGCTATCTAGAAAGAAAGAGGATTGTTGTCAGCTCAAGGATCACCTATCAAATACAAGGAAGAAATTCTCCAACTTCTACAGGATATTCAAAGACCTAAGGAAGTGGCAGTAATGCACTGCAAAGCACATCAATTTGGACAAACCGCAGTAAACATGGGTAATCGATTGGCTGATGAAACTGCTAAAGAGGTGGCTGAACAAAGCATCCTTGCATTGGTACCAGTAAAACAGATGAAGCTCCCAACTCTAAAACCTAATTATGGTGAGTTAGATCAACAATTGGCATCGCTGTTAAAAGCAACCATAAATGAAGAGGGTTGGTTAGTAACTCCTACAAAGCAAGTCATTGTCACAGCACAGGTAATGACTGAGATTGTAAAAGAGAGACACGAGGAAACACATTGGGGTAGCAAGGCTATGATTTCTAGTCTTCAGGATTCATGTATATGCATAGGGATGACAGGAATAGTAAAGTCTATAACAGCAAAATGCCCTATTTGTTTGAAAAACAATCCCATGAACAGGAAAAGACCGCCTTCAGGGACCACTAGGCAAGGAAATTCCCCTGGAGATTATTGGCAAATTGATTTTTCTGAATTGCCAAAACAAAATGGTTATAAATATCTTCTGGTGTTGGTTGACACCTTCTCAGGATGGCCAGAAGCTTTCCCCTGTTGCACCAACAAAGCTAGGGAAGTAACTAAGTTATTACTTAAAGAAATAATACCAAGATTCGGGGTACCAATAGAGATGTCCTCCAATCGGAGCCCGCACTTCGTGGCAGACATAGTTCAACAGTTAAGTAAGATCCTTGGTATATAAATGGGATTTACATACTCCATGGAGACCACAATCGAGTGGGAAGGTAGAAAGGATGAATCAAACCCTAAAACTACAGATTAGTAAAATATGTCAAGAAACCTCTTTAAAATGGCCACAGGCCCTTCCATTAGCTCTTTTAAGAATTAGAATACAACCAAGGTCTAGAAATAAAATTAGTCTTTATGAGTTAATATATGGAAAACCATACCAAGTGCCATTGATTCCAGGGGAAATACATGTAAAAGGGAGAACAGATTTAAAGTTATATCTGATTTCTCTAGGAAAAGCCCTTGTGGCTCTTTGAAGATACATTGTTTTAACAGGACCACTCACATTGGACACTCCTGCCCATCGGTATCAACCAGGGGACTCAGTATACATAAAGATGTGGAATTCCGAACCCCTGCAAGAGAAGTGGAAGGGACCCTTCCAAGTGCTTTCGATGACCTACACCGCCGTAAGGGTGGATGGAATAGACTCTTGGATTCATTACATAAGAGTCAAGAAAGCACCATCTCTGTAGCAAGGACAATGGGCTTCTAAAGAAACAGGACCTTTAAAATTAACCTTTTACCGTGCTCGATGAATTGTACCAGGAATGGTAGAGGATTATTTTCAGATAAGGAGTATATAAAAGGATTTTAGTAGTAATTGTGATTATACTAGTTGTTTTTCTAATTATAGTAGTTTTCAATAGACTGTGTTTAAAGGGGACCAACAAAAATGATGATAAAACAGAGACTGGAATTAATCTTGTTGATTTATCAATTAGCTCATAATTCTAATGGTAACTTGGTTCTACAGCTCGTACAATCCTTTGAGAGAATCCACAATGTTAGCCAAATCACTGCCTGTTTACCAGTGCCGAAGTCAGCAGCGTCTCCTTTAGATTGGGGAATCTTAACCATAGATTTAAATAGAACCTTTGAGACCATGTTAACCAATGGGACTGGAATATTAGAATTCAGTTTAAAAAAGGAAAGAGTGTTTGGATTAGGAAGATGGAAAATTCTAGGAGACGAAACAAAAATTCTGTGCTGGCATATTAATGAAACTTGGATGCCGAGACAATTTAAAGAGGCAGAACCTTGTGATCGATTTCCATGGGGGATGCAGTTCCCCTCCTTATGGAAAACTGCCGAAGAAGGAGAATGGCATTATATGCAACTGACCCCTTGGTGTATGGATTGGATAGGAGGCCGACTGGAGAGAAAGAATAAAAAGGTAATTTTACCTTCTAATTTAACCGCAAGTAGAATAAAAATCCCCAGTGTTCCTAATTGGAACTGTACTCGAGTATATGATTGTTCAACAAATATGTCTGAACTTCAAAGAATAGGGCCAATAGCTAGAGCTTTACGATTAGGATGTTTATGTCGTAATTATTCAACAAACATAAAGGATACCTGGACAGGTACGATGCTTAAAGATAAAGTTATAAACTGCGAATGGGAAATCATTCTCCCTATAGGGCACACTGTATGGATAAGTAGTGATGGAACTTGGTCAACTCAGTTATCTTTAAAAGGGCCCAGAAGGCAAGTTACTTTAGGAATGTTGACCTTATGTCCTTTATGGAGAAAACAACCTCTCTCCTCTGAATTGTGGGGAAGAATTAAGTGTTCTGTTGACAACCCTTGTCAGCATCCATCAACAGGAACAAAAGTAGGTTGGGTATTGGAATCTATATTTAGCCCCCAAATCTCATCTTTTAGGAACCGTGCATGGTTACATAACTTAACAGGGCAAATTGAGGCTTTAGCAAATGCCACAAAAATAGGTCTGCATGACTTGAACATACAATTACAAGCTACTTCAAGAATGACCCTTCAGAATCGCCTTGCTTTAGATCTCTTATTACTACATGAACGTGGTGTTTGTGGCTATTAGAGTTTGAATGATGATAAATGTTGTATACATATCCCAAACATGACTGAGAATTTGGAGAAACAACTCGATACTATACAAAATGTGGCAAAGTCGAGCTTTAATTTAAGGGAGGCTATGGAAACAGGATGGCTTAACAAGATTTTACATGGATTAGGATTCTCCCTAACAGGATGGTTAGAGAGTCTGTTGCAAAATGTAATTGTCTTTCTAATAATAATGATAGTTGTTCTTGTTCTGTTTGGATGTTTGAGAAGTTTGATTACTAGACAATTATCCCAAGCACATGTATTGGTTGTGCGAAATGAAAGTGAGACTCATCGAATAAGGGTCAGTTATCGATAAGTCTCAAAGGGGGGAAATGTTGGAAAATAAGTGAGGAACATGTAAAGAATAAAGTTCAAAGGGTCAATCAAGAAGAAACAAAAGAAAACCCAAGAATATCCTGGTGAAACCGGATCTTCTAGCATGTGTTATTTAACAATGGGGAAAATTAAGCCTTAAAAGGAAGAATGACCCTGAATTCATGACCTGAAAAGCATGGGTTTGGGGTCTATGACCACCAGCGACCACCAGAGGACCCCCACGTGAAAAACTGAGCATGCGTTATGCTGAATCATCATTATGTAAGCTACTAATTAACATAGTCCTGCCTAGTAGTGTGAAAACCTATGCATATGGAAAGATATACTGTATAAATGAACCTAGATCTGTGTAAACAGGTATGCACGTTAGGCGGAAGGGTCCCCCGTGCATCCAGCGCTGCAATAAAGAGAATGCCTGCTTCTTAATGCTACATTGGTGTTAAGAGGTTTATTCCCGATTTCGGTGACAAGTTTATCCCACACTTAGCATTGATTTTTAAGACCCTTGTGTAATGTAGTGAGAAAGAGGAACCAGTTTGTATGGGGGGGAGATGAGAAAAGCTGTCTCCCATGCTGTTGCTCTGAGTCCTAAGCAACCTCACAAACCTTTTGAATTGAAAGTCCTAGTTTCAGGAATTGAGGAGGGGGAGTGATAAAGCAGCTTGGTGGGCACCTGGCGGCCAGCCAAGGTTAACCCACCACATAAGCAAATCTTTTTGACTCGGCAACGCAAGCAGGGGTAGCAATCAGTATGCAGAACTAATGACTGTGCTCATGATATTAGAAGAGACCCCCCACTCCTGAACTATACATATATACTGACTCCTGGGTGACATATAAAAGATTAACCGTGTGGGTTAGTAAGTGGCAAGCAGACAACTGTATAATACACAGGAAACCACTGCGATGTCAGGATTTATGGAAGCAGCCCAGAAATGCATGAATTTAAACCTGTGAGTTAGACAAGTTGATGCTCATGTCACCTAAGGTGTCAGGTAAGAGAGGGAGCACAATGCCACAGTTGATAGGTTAGCTCAAATTAATAGTGCTACTTAACTTCTTGATACCCCCATCCCTTGATGCTCTGTCTCCTTGTCCTGGTTTCGGCTGGGATAGAGTTAATTTTCTTCCTAGTAGCTGGTATAGTGCTGTGTTTTGGATTTAGTATGAGAATAATATTGATAACACACTGATGTCTTAATTGTTGCTAAGTAGTGCTTACACTAGTCAAGGACTTCTCAGCTTCCCATGCTCTGCCAGGCGCACAAGAAGCTGGGAGGGGGCACAGCCAGGACAGCTGACCAAACTGGCCAAAGGGCTATTCCATACCATATGACATCATGCTCAGTATATAAAATGGGGGGAGTTGGCCAGGGGGGCCGCCGCTCGGGGACAAGCTGGGCATCAGTCAGTTGGTGGTGAGCAATTGTTTTTCATTTGCATCACTTGTCTTTCTTGGGTTTTATTTCTCTCTCTTTTTGCTATTTTCCTTTTCATTATTATTATTATTATATTTTATTTAAATTATTAAACTGTTCTTATCTCAGCCCATGCGTTTTCTTACTTGTGCTCTTCCGATTCTCTTCCCCATCCCCCTGGGAGGGGGGAGGGTGAGCGAGCGGCTGCATGGTGCTTAGTTGCGGGCTGGGGTTAAACCACGACAGTCCTTTTTGGTGCCCAACATGGGGCTTGACAGCTTGAGATAACAAAAAATCTGAACAGAGCGCATTAGAACAGATTTGTTATAAACATTAATTATATTAGTTTGATAGTCGCAGGTCACAATGTTGATTAATTTGCTCTCAAAGTCATTGTGTTTTTTCTCAGGGTTGCGTTATGTAACACCTTACTTGCAGTATATGCTCCTTGTGCTGTTTATCACCTCTGGGAGCTGGGTCAAGTTTATTGTTTTGCTGCACTGTGTAACACTGGCTTATGATATGATAAAATGGCTAGTGGTGAGACTAATCAGGTATTTGTACTCAGCATTGCCGTCATCTCTGAACTTTGGGAGCCATCTCCTGGAAACTATTAATAACTACACTTCGTACCTTTTCTCCTCAGAGAGCCAACCTATGGGGAAGACACCTTCCTCCACCTTCACCTTCTCCTCCAGCCTAGTTAAAATAGCTCTTGAGAAGTTGGAATATCCTTGGGATGTTCAAACGGGCATGTTCCTGTTGCTCCTACTCCTGACTGTGTTCCAGGTCTCTCTTAAAGTTAAACAACTATTTAAGAATATCATCCAGAGATCTACCCTGAGGCTGGATAGTTATGAGTGGCAGGGTGTGTGGGATAGCATGGGCAAATGCCTAGGACGGTGGCCACCTCCAGTGTTTTGGAACTTCACCCCTGAACAAGTGCAGAATCCTGAAAAACTAGTAAAGTATTTGGAAAAAGCATGCTGTTACCCTGGCAACTCCAGAGAGACACAAATCACTGCAACACGCTGGGGCCTGGCCCATGCCTACCAAGCCCTGTTCAACACTATTCAAAACCCTCAAGGGGAAGAGAAGGTCTCTGGATCTGACGACAAAGCGACATGCACTGTGGCTACTCCACCCCTGGCGACAGGCACTATGGCTACTCCAATCCCCGTGACAGGCACTGCGGCTACTCCAACCCCAGTGACAGGCACTGCAGCTACTCCAACCCCTGCAAGAGGCACTGCAGCTACTCCAACCCCAGCGACAGGCACTGCGGCTGAACCAGAGAACCAAGCTGTGCTGGTATCAGTCACCCCTATACACAAGAAGAAATCCTGGAAGTGAAAGTCAGCTCGTTTAGTAAGGGAGGATGAAAAAGCAGGACAACCACGAGAACAGGAGGAGGAAGAGGAAGAACTCATAAATGAGACGGTAACCACCCGATCCCTATCCCTGAGTGAGCTGCAACATATGCAAAAAGATTTCAGCCGCGGTCCAGGGGAGCATATTGTCACCTGGCTGCTCCGATGCTGGGATAACGGGGCCAGTAGCCTGGAATTAGAGGGTAAGGAAGCCAAGCAGCTGGGATCCCTTTCTAGGGAAGGGGCCATTGACAAAGCAATTGGAAAAGGAGCACAAGCCCTCAGCCTCTGGAGGTGAGTCCTGTCAGCTACAAAGGAAAGGTATCCCTTCAAGGAAGATGTTATATGTCACCCAGGAAAATGGACCACCATGGAGAGAGGTATCCAGTACCTGAGGGAATTAGCCATGCTGGAGGTGGTTTATGGTGACCCAGACAATGAGCGGTTACCCAAAGATCCAGATGAAGTCCAGTGCACACGACCCATGTGGCGGAAGTTGGTACGGAAGGCACCAGCATCGTCATGTGCCAACTCATTGGCAATACTGACCTGGAAAGACGGAGAGGGTCCAACAGTGGATGAAGCGGCTAGCCAACTCCAACAATACGAAGAAAGTATCTCTTCCTCCCTTGTCTTGGCTGTGGAGAAACTGTCCCGGGAGGTCCAGCGACTCGAAGAGGATAGGTCCTACTTTCCACCTGTACAGACCACCATCTCAGCTATTAGGAGTCAGCGTCCCCCTGCTCAAGAGAGAGGATATAGAGGGTACACACCATGGGGAACCATATGGTTTTACCTGCGTGACCACAGAGAGGACATGAGGAAGTGGGATGGAAAACCTACCTCAACCCTAGAGGCACAGGTACGTGAGTTGCAAGGAAAAACAATCACCAAAGGGGGTTCTTCCAGGAAAATTGCTGCTCCGGTTTCCAGTGGACAGTTCCCCAGACAGAGCAGAAGGGCTGATCTTACTTCTAGTCTTAATGAAGAGACTTGTGACTCGTATGCACAAGAAGTGGGTAATGAATACTATGACCAGGACTAGAGGGGCCCTGCCAGGGTTTACTGGACTGTGTGGATTCGATGGCCTGGCACATCAGGCCCACAGGAGTATAAGGCTCTAGTGGACACCGGTGCACAGTGTACCCTAATGCCATCAAGCTATACAGGGGCAGAACCCATCTGTATTTCTGGAGTGACAGGGGGATCCCAACAGCTGACTGTATTGGAGGCCAAAGTGAGCCTAACTGGGAATGAATGGCAAAAGCACCCCATTGTGACTGGCCCAGAGGCCCTGTGCATCCTTGGCATAGACTACCTCAGGAGAGGGTATTTCAAGGACCCAAAAGGGTACCGGTGGGCTTCTGGTATAGCTGCCTTGGAGACGGAGGAAATTAAACAGCTGTCTACCTTGCCTGGTCTCTCAGAGGACCCTTCTGTTGTGGGGTTGCTGAGGGTTGAAGAACAACAGGTGCCAATCATCACCACAGCAGTGCACCGGCGGCAATATCGCACCAACCGAGACTCCCTGATTCCCATCCATAAAGTGATTCGTTGACTGGAGAGCCAAGGAGTGATCAGCAAGACTCACCATTTAAGTCCCATACGTCCAGTGCAAAAGTCTGACAGAGGGTGGAGGTTAACAGTGGCCTGAACAAAGTCACGCCACCTCTGAGTGCTGCCATACGGGACATGCTAGAGCTCCAATACGAACTGGAGTTGAAGGCAGCCAAGTGGTATGCTACAGCTGATATTGTCAATGCATTCTTCTCAATCCCTTTGGCAGCAGAGTGCAGGCCACAGTTTGCTTTCACATGGAGGGGTGTCCAGTACACTTGGAATCGACTGCCCCAGGGGTGGAAACACAGCCCCACCATTTGCCATGGACTGATCCAGACTGCACTGGAACAGGGTGAAGACCCTGAACATCTGCAATACATTGATGACATCATCGTGTGGGGCAATACAACAGAGGAAGTTTTTGAGAAAGGGAAGAGTCCAAATGCTCCTGAAAGCTGGTTTTGCCATAAAACAAAGTAAGGTCAAGGGACCTGCACAGGAGATCCAGTTTTTAGGAATAAAATGGCAAGATGGACGTCGTCAGATCCCAATGAATGTGATCAACAAAATAACAGCCATGTCTCCACCAAGCAGTAAAAAGGAAACACAAGCTTTCTTAGGTGTTGTGGGGTTTTGGAGAATGCATATTCCAAATTACAGTCTCATCGTAAGCCCTCTCTGTCAAGTGACCCGGAAGAAGAACGATTTCAAATGGGGCCCTGAGCAACAACAAGCCTTTGAACAAATTAAATAGGAGATAGTTCATGCAGTAGCCCTTGGGCCAGTCCGGGCAGGGCAAGATGTAAAGAATGTGCTCTACACCGCAGCCGGGGAGAATGGCCCTACCTGGAGCCTCTGGCAGAAAGCACCAGGGGAGACTCGAGGTCGCCCCCTAGGGTTTTGGAGTCGGGGACACAGAGGATCCGAGGCCCGCTATACTCCAACTGAAAAAGAGATATTGGCAGCATATGAAGGGGTTCGAGCTGCTTTGGAAGTGGTTGGTACTGAAGCACAGCTCCTCCTGGCACCCCGACTGCCGGTGCTGGGCTGGATGTTCAAAGGGAGGGTCCCCTCCACACATCATGCAACTGATGCCACGTGGAGTAAGTGGGTCGCACTGATCCACACAACGGGCTCGAATAGGAAACCCCAATCGCCCAGGAATCTTTTAAGTATATTATGGACTGTCCAGAAGGCAAAGATTTCGGAATATCGCCTGAAGAGGAGGTGACACGTGCTGAGGAGTCCCCACTGTACAATAAACTACCAGAGAATGTGAAGCAATATGCACTGTTCACTGATGGGTCTTGTCGTCTTGTGGGAAAGCATCGGAGATGGAAAGCTGCTGTATGGAGTCCTATACAATAAGTCACAGAAACTGCTGAAGGAGAAGGTGAATCGAGCCAATTTGCAGAAGTAAAGGCCATCCAGTTGGCTTTAGACATTGCTGAATGAGAAAAGTGGCCAGTGCTCTGTCTCTATACTGACTCATGGATGGTGGCAAATGCCCTGTGGGGGTGGTTACAGCAATGGAAGCAGAACAATTGGCAGCGCAGAGGCAAACCCATCTGGGCTGCAGCACTGTGGCAAGATATTGCTGCCCGGGTAGAGAACCTGGTTGTAAAAGTACATCACGTAGATGCTCATGTACCCAAGAGTCAGGCCACTGAGGCACATCAAAACAACCAGCAGGTGGATCAGGCTGCTAAGATTGAAGTGGCTCAGGTAGATCTGGACTGGCAACATAAGGGTGAATTATTTATAGCTAGGTGGGCCCATGATACCTCAGGCCATCAAGGAAGAGATGCAACATATAGATGGGCTGGTGATCGAGGGGTGGACTGGACCATGGACACTATTGCACAGGTTATCCATGAATGTGAAACATGCGCTGCAATCAAGCAAGCCAAGTGGTTAAAGCCGCTCTGGTATGGAGGGCAATGGCTGAAATATTTATATGGGGAGGCCTGGCAGATCGATTATATCACACTCCCACAAACCCGCCAAGGCAAGCGCCATGTGCTTACAGTGGTGGAAGCAACGACTGGATGGCTGGAAACATATCCCGTGCCCCATGCCACTGCCCGGAACACTATCCTGGGCCTTGAAAAGCAAGTCCTGTGGCGACATGGCACCCCAGAAAGAATTGAGTCAGACAACGGGACTCATTTTCGAAACAACCTCATAGACACCTGGGCCAAAGAGCATGGCATTGAGTGGGTATATCACATCCCCTGTCATGCACCAGCCTCTGGGAAAATTGAGCGATACAATGGACTGTTAAAGACTACACTGAGAGCAATGGGTGGTGGGACATTCAAACATTGGGATACACATTTAGCAAAGGCCACCTGGTTAGTCAACACCAGGGGATCTGCCAATCAAGCTGGCCCTGCCCAATCAAAACTTTTACGTACTGCAGAAGGGGATAAAGTCCCTGTAGTCCACATAAAAAACATGCTGGGGAAGACAGTCTGGGTTACTCCTGCCTCGGGCAAAGGCAAGCCCATTCGTGGGATTGCTTTTGCTCAGGGACCTGGGTGCACTTGGTGGGTAATGCGGAAGGATGGGGAAGTCTGCTGTGTACCTCAAGGGGATTTGACTTTGGGTGAAAATAGCCAATGATTTGAACTGTATGATGTTAATTGCTACGTAATACTGTTATCATTACTACTATAATTGTTATATGCCATATCAATGGTATTTCAGTGAGAATCACCCAGATTAATGAAGAATGACCTTTGATGAAACCGAGCAAAGTGCAGTGGTGATGGAACCAGAACTGGCTTCAGCATGCAACAATCCAACACCACACACCATCTCTCCTGCCCTGAAGGACTGTTATGACAGATGGAGCCCAAAGTCATGGACTAAATGAACTTAATGAACATTTTAGAAGGATGGCCCATAGACCAAGGGAATGATATCTGTGTGTATATATCAGAAGACAGGGAAAGTGGTGGTGATTAATTGGAATGTATTGGAAAGGGTAGAACCCGGGCATGACATAGATGGTATAGAATAAGGGGTGGATACTGTCCTGGTTTCAGCTGGGATAGGGTTAATTTTCTTCCTAGTAGCTGGTATAGTGCTGTGTTTTGGATTTTAGTATGAGAATAATGTTGATAACACACTGGTGTTTTAGTTGTCGCTAAGTAGTGCTTACACTAAATCAAGGACTTTTCAGCTTCCCATGCTCTACTGAGAAGGCTGGAGATACACAAGAAGCTGGGAGGGGGCACAGCCAGGACAGCTGACCCAACTGGCCAAAGGGATATTCCATACCATATGACATCATGCTCAGTATATAATCTAGGGGAAAGCTGGCCAGGGGGGACTGCTGCTCAGGGACAGGCTGGGCATCGGTCAGTTGGTGGTGAGCAATTGTTTTTCATTTGCATCACTTGTCTTTCTTGGGTTTTATTTCTTTCTCTTTTTTACTATTTTCCTTTTCATTACAATTTAATATTAATATTAATTATTAATTTAAATTATTAAACTGTTCTTATCTCAACCCATACGTGTTCTCACTTTTACTCTTCCAATTCTCTTCGCCATCCCACCGGGGGGAGGAGTGAGCAAGTGGCTGTGTAGTGCTTAGTTGCTGGCTGGGGTTAAACCATGACATTCCTGATGAGGAGACCCTTGCTAAATGGGCCCACAAAAAATCTGGGCACCTGGGTGTCGATGGCATACATAGATGGTTTTGAAGCCAGGGAATCCCGTGTACCCGGGAAGCCATTTGGGAACTAGTACAGCAGTGTGCAGTCTGTAAGGTACTGAAAGCTAAAAAGTTGCCTCAGCAGCCTTATGGGAAGATTCAACAAGGCCCTGTTCCTGGCCATACCTAGCAAATTACATTGGGCCCTTACCAGAAGCACAGCAGTTACAGTACATACTGTAATGGTCGACACATATACCAACTATGTTGCTGTTTTCCCCAGCTACACATGCCGACCAGATGAGGACACTGAACAATTATTTTTTGTGAGTCGGAGGCAAATACATATACTAGAGTCCTCAGGGGAAATTCATCCCTGCAGAGATCCTGGCACATGGACCAGGAACCATGTACTTAATCTGAGAGGAGCAGGTAGACACCCCTCATTATGTGCCTCAAACAAAACAAAATGAAAAAAAACCCCAAAACTGTACATAAAATAATGCCTTTTTTTAATCTCATGCGGAATCGCTATGTGGAGCCTCACACTACTGCTTTTGCTCTCTGCATGATATGTATCAACAAACATGAAGTGTCAGACACCTCTGCCTGCCAGCTGCACTGAAGCTCCTCCTTGTCTACTACATCACACAAGCAGCTGGACTGTTTGGTCCAAATTTGCACCATCATTGTCTTACAAGACATGGGACAAGAGATGGAGTCCAATGATGAGACATCTTTGGTGGTCCTAGCTAGCCCTAATAACATTGCTGTTCTGCATTTATTCTCACAACCAGTATTTGTTTTACTTGTCATTATTCTTGTACTAACATTATTTGCAGTAACCGCTTTATATATAAGAAACTTTCTTAGCTGAACGGCTTACTAATATAATCTGTAACTTATAATATCTTTGGGAAAGGTAAACTGTATGTGAATCAAGGGGTGGAATGTAGTGATCCTGACCAGAAGACCATTGTACATTGAGGAGTTAGTGATCCACATAACAGTTAACCCGAGTAGTCCCAAACCTGTGCTGTGCTATGCTGCACATATAGCATGGCCTTCAGGCCTGTGTTGTGCTTCATGAACCACTTGACAGTTTAGACTGTCCCAGTTTAAAGGAACTATCTTGAAGGCTGCTTCAGCATCCTACCATGCTTATTTCAATTCTAGAGACAGTATTCTGAAATTCAGATACAGCTCAGTTCCACCATTGTCTTTATGCCATGCATTAATAGGGAAATAAATACTCTGTGGGATCTATGTTCATGTGGTTCTACCTTTGTAAATATAATGAGGTACAGTGTAGTCTGTGGAACAGCAAGTAAAGTTTGAGCTGTTGATATAATCTAGGAGCACAGACAGCTAAATGGGGCAGCTCCCTGGGTTAATATTCCACTGGAGATAAGAATGGTGACAAGTAACACTGTACAGTTGTAGGAGTGCATTTGGCAGATGGCTCATAGTTGTGCTCACTTTGTTCTATTAATTTTAAAGCTACTTTGAGGATATGACTTCATTTTATTAAATTGAATAGTTGCTTAAAAAAAATTCTTAGCATCTTTATGTCTTAGCATCTATTTGGTGCTCTTCTGTATTGTTGTAAAAGAAAAGTTAAGTCCAAGGGCAGTGGGTTTTGTCTTAAGGTTAGCTCCCAGCCAGATGAGGTAAGATGTTGTATTTCATCTTTGCCATTACCAGAATGAACCTAGCTTGTTTAGGTATTTTTTCAGCTCTGTTTCTTAGAGTTGTTCCTCTCTCAGACAGTGGGAGGAAAGGGTCTTAAACATACTTCTGAGATTGCTATATTCACTGCAAACTGCATGGCAGAGGCTCGAGAAGCACTACAAAATCCTTTTTATAGGAATAAGAGGCAAGTATTGAACAGGTTCTTCTGTTTTCTTCAATGCTGACTTTAACCTCTCCTGTTAAAATTTTGGATCATAATATATTTATTTTAAAAAATGTTCAACAGGTCAGTCTCAGCATTTTCTTGATGAAGTGCATGAAGAGGTGTACTGGATCTGGCTGGGATGGAGTTAACTTTCGCATAGCAGCCCATATAGTGCTGTGCTTTGGATTTGAGGCTAAGGTGATAACACACCAATGTTTTGGCTACTGCTGAGCAGTGCTCCCACAGCATCAAGGCTATCTTTCCAACATCCCCCACCCCCAAAGGCCAGTGGGCTGGGGGTGGGCAAGAGGTTGGGAGGGGACATAGCTGGGACAGCTGATACAAACTGACCAAAAAGATATTTCATACCATATGTCATGCTCAGCAATAAAAGCTAAGAGAAAGGAGGTGGGGGTTGGCATTCTTTATTAAGGTGTTTGTCTTCCGAAGCATCTGCTGCATGTACTGAGGCCCTGCTTCCCAGGAAGTGGCTGGACATTGCTTGCTGATGGGAAGTAGAGAATAAATCTCTTTTTCTTTTGTTTTGCTTCCGTGCGTGGCCTTTGCTTTTTTGTTTTCTCATTAAACTACCTTTAACTCTGTGGTGAGTTAACCTTGGCTGACCACCAGGTGCCCATAAAGCCACTCTATCACTCCCACTTCTCAACAGGACAGGGGGAGAAAAAATACTATGAAAAGCTCATGGGTCAAGATAAGGGCAGGGAGATCACTTACCAATTACCATCATGGGCAAAACAAACTTGACTTAGGGAAATTAACTTAATTTATTGCCAATTAAATGGAGTAGGATAATGATAAATAAGAACAAATCTAAAAACACCTTCCCCCCACCCCTCCCTTCTTCCCAGGCTCAACTTCGCTCCTAACTATTTTACCTCCTTCCCCCAAGCGGCACAGGGGGATGGGGAATGGGGGTTGTGGTCAGTTCATAACACTTCTTCTCTGCCGCTCCTTCCTCCTCATGCTCTTCCCCTGCTCCAGCGTGGGGTCCCTCCCACGGGAACTTCTCCAATGTGAGTCCTTCCCCTGGGCTGCAGTTCTCCAAGAACTGCTCCAGCATGGGTCCTTTCCACTGGGTGCAGTCATTCAGGAAAAGACTGCTCCAGCATGAGCCCCCCATGGGGTCACAGGTCCTGTCAGAAAACCTGCTTCAGCGTGGGCTCCTCTTCACGGGCTGCAGCTTCCTTCAGGGCACATATCCACCTGCTCTGGCATGGGGTCCTCCACAGGCTGCAGGGTGGATATCTGCTCCACCATGGACCTCCATGGGCTGCAGGGGGACAACCTGCATCACCATGGTCTTCACCACAGGCTGCAGGGGAATCTCTGCTCTGGCTCCTGGTGCACCTCCTCCCCCTCCTTCTTCACTGACCTTGGTGTCTGCATAGTTGTTTCTCTCACATATTCTCACTCCTCTCTCCCAGCTGCTGTTGCGCAGTAGTTTTTACCACTTCTTAAATATGTTGTCACAGAGGTGACACCAACATTGCTGATTGGCTCAGCTTTGGCCAGCAGCGGGTCTGTCTTGGAGCCAGCTGGAACTGGCTCTGTCCAACATGGGGACAGCCCCTGGTGTCTTCTCACAGAAGCCACCCCTGCAGCCCCTCCACTACCAAAACCTTGCCACATAAACCAAATGCAATCTCGACCCACAGTTTTTTTCATCTTAGTTTTTCCCCCTGTCCCACTGAGGAGGGGGAGTGAGAGAGCGGCTTGGTGGGCACCTGGCATCCAGCCAAGGTTAACCCACCACAAGAGGGGAATAACTTGACAGACTAGTTCTGTAGAGGTGTTGCAATGAAAGAGGCATTTGGAAGTAGAAATGATACAAAACCATATAATGAACCTTCTCATCAGACTGTTTTCCTTAAAAACTATTTGGTAGTTTAATGAAACAGTGGGAACAGGGGAAGCTGTAGTGTTGAGACCTCCAAATCTCTACTTGTGTCTTTGGTTACAGAAGAGACTGAAAATATATTTTTGGTATATACTTTCCCTCATGCATTTTTTCTCTAAAAGAGAAAAAAATTATTCTCCTCCTTTAAAACCCCATTCTTCTTGGTGGTGGTGATGGGGGGAAATCCCCTTATCAATGCAAAATACTTCAGATGATTTCTAAGTTCCCTGAATCTGTATAACCCTTTCTAGGAAATGTTCCAACTATGGTCATTCTGCCTTAAGGCAGACAAGTAATAGTGAATAACAGTTAAGTTTGTCAGAGAATACTATTTGTTTTCTTGCCAGTTTGAGCTGAATGGCACTTAAAAAAAAAACCAAACAAACCCTGAAAATACATCTTGAATAGCACACATATTGTAGATACCTCTTTAACTTGAGTACACTGACTGCATTTGAAGACAATACTATTTCCCCAAAGAAATAAAAGTAAATTGCAATTTTTGAAAGGTTCAGTAATGAAATGGAACTAGGGTCATAGGGATCATGGATATAAATTTTAGATTACTTATCTCTAGCCTCTCTCTATAACATCAGATTTGAGCTCTTTGTCTGCCTAGTCTGAACATGGTGTTCTTGTATACTGCTAGTCTGGGGAGCTTGAGATAAAGCCTAGGACCCAATTTATATTGGAATTTATATAGGCACCTCTGCTTATCTCTGCTCACCGCAAATCTAATGCCTTCTTTTGAGGTAATGGGGCTCAAGGAGGACCCATAGTCAAATACTCAGCTCTATTACCTGTTAGTTTCTCAAGTGTGTGGGTGTTGGGTTTTTTTATTTCCTCAAATGGATATTCCTTGTGTGTCTTTATACTGTATTCACACACACACAAAAATAATACTATATTATAATTTAGGCTGGTTTGTAGATTGTTTCATTCTCCCATCAAATAAGCATGGTACATATTTTGTTCATGTAAAGGTTATGTAGCCCATGATGTAAGGGTATGTGGAAGGAAAGTGTCTGCTCCTTTAAGGGTATCTGGTCAAAGGAGCCATAAACAAGAGCATACAGAGAGAAACCTGACCAACACATGATAGGAACAAACTTGGTAAGTCGCACTAATTGGTAAGGATATGTAGAGTTCGAGAATGTTTATTCTTTCAGTTGGGAGGAAAAAGAAAGGAAGGGAGACAAACACACAGAGACATAAAACTTGACCAATTAACGTTAACAAAGACAATAACCAGAAACAAACCTGGTCAGTCACACTAATTGATGGGCTATCAAGAAACTGCAGGCAAATGAGACTTTGCAGCTGATAAGGATGTAACTCTGAGGCTCTAGGATGTTGGAAGGGGGGGGTCAGGATGTTGGAAGGGGAGTCGGTGGAACTATTCCAGCTGATGAGGCAATGTGTAGGGGAAGGGGGAGCAAGGAGAAACAAAGTAGTGGAGGGGTAGACAGAAAGAGGTATAAAAGGGGTCGGTCAAGTGTAAAATGGGGCCAGTCAGTACGCTTGTCTGGTTGAGCCCTGTGCCTGATCACCGCAGTTTGTCCTGTCTTCTTATATCTTCTTATTAAATATTTTCTTAACTATCTCTCTGCGTAATCCCACTGTCTATCCTGTGTGTATGTGTGCTGCAAGGACTAAGTGCCATCTACTGGTGAGACCTGTGTGCGTGCGTGTGTGTGTGTGTGAAATTTGGTGCCAGCTACTGGAGTCAAACCGGGGATGTAGGTGCCCTTGGCCTGTGGTGTCAGCTACTGGAGCGAATGAGGTCTCAGTGCCAACTACTGGAGCGGGTGGGGGCCTCAACCACAGGTCACAGCCCGTGTGCCTGGTGCTGGCTGCTGGGGGGCGGGGGGCGAGTATCTGTATCTTCCCCAAACCTCTGTGTGTGTGTAAAGACTGCACTGAGAGCAATGGGTGGTGGGACATTCAAACATTGGGATACACATTTAGCAAAGGCCACCTGGTTAGTCAGCACTAGGGGATCTGTCAATCGAGCTGGCCCTGCCCAATCAAAACTTTTACATACTGTGGAGGGGGATAAAGTCCCTGTAGTGTACATAAAAAATATGCTGGGGAAGACAGTCTGGGTTACTCTTGCCTTGGTGTCCTGGTTTCGGCTGGGATAGAGTTAATTTTCTTCCTAGTAGCTGGTATAGTGCTGTGTTTTGGATTTTAGTATGAGAATAATATTGATAACACACTGATGTTTTAGTTGTTGCTAAGTGGTGTTTACACTAGTCAAGGACTTTTCAGCTTCCCCTGCTCTGCCAGGTGCACAAGAAGCTGGGAGGGGGCACAGCCAGGATAGTTGATCCAAACTGGCCAAAGGGCTATTCCATACCATATGACATCATGCCCAGTATATAAACTGGGGGGGAGTTGGCTGGGCGGTAGCGATCGCTGCTCGGGGACTGGCTGGGCGTCGGTCAGTGGGTGGTGAGTGGTTGTATCACTTGTGGTTTTTTTCTCCCTTGGGTTTTGTTCCTCTCTCTCTCTTGTTGTTTTCCTTCTCATTACATTTATTGTTGTTGTTGTTGTTGTTGTTATTATTATTATTATTATTATTATTATTATTTCCCAATTATTAAACTGTTCTTATCTCAACTGATGAGTTTTCTTACTTTTGCTCTTCCAATTCTCTCCCCCATCCCACCAGGAGGCGGGAGGGTGAATGAGTGGCTGTGTGGTACTTAATTGCTGACTGGGACTAAACCACAACACTATCTGCTCAAGCCAGGTCACCTAGAGCCAGTTGCCCACGACCATTTCCAGATGGCTTTTGAATATCTCCAAGGATGGAGACTCCACAACTTCTTGTTTAATATTTTTATTGTCAGTCTTGTTTAATATCTTTATCAATGATCTGGATGAAGGGATTGAGTGCACCCTCGGTAAGTTTGCAGACAACACCAAGTTGTGCAGGAGTGTTGATCTGCTTGAGGGTAGGAAGGCTCTACAGAGGGATCTGGACAGGCTGGATCGATCGGCCAAGGTCAATTGTATGAGGTTTAACAAGGCCAGGTACCATGTCCTGCACTTCGGTCACAACAACCCCATGCAACACTACAGGCTTGGGGAAGAGTGGGTGGAAAGCTGCCGGAAGTGGCGGAAAAGGATCTGGGGGTGCTGGTTGACAGCTGGCTGCATATGAGCCAGCAGTGTGCCCAGGTGGCCAAGAAAGCCAACAGCATCCTGGCTTGTATCAGGAATAGTGTGGCCAGCAGGACTAGGGAAGTGATCGTCCCTTTGTATTCGGCACTGGTGAGGCTGCACCTCGAATACTGTGTTCAGTTTGGGGCCCCTCACTACAAGAAGGACATTGAGGTGCTGGAGTGTGTCCAGAGAAGGGCAACAAAGCTGGTGAAGGGTCTGGAGAACAAGTCTTATGAGGAGCGGCTGAGGGAACTGGGATTGTTTAGCCTGGAGAAGCGGAGGCTCAGGGGAGACCTTATTACTCTCTACAGCTACCTGAAAGGAGGTTGTAGTGAGGTGGGTGTTGGTCTCTTTTCCCAAGTAACAAGCGATAGGACGAGAGGAAATGGCCTCAAGTTGCGTCAGGAGAGGTTTAGATTGGATATTAGGAAAAATTTCTTTACTGAAAGGGTGGTCAAGCATTGGAACAGGCTGCCCAGAGAGGTGGTTGAGTCACCATCCCTGGAGGAGTTAAAAGAAACGTGTAGATGTGGCACTTCAGGACATGGTTTAGTAGGCATGGAGGTGTTGGGTTGACGGTTGGACTAGATGATCTTAGAGGTCTTTTCCAACCTTAATGATTTTATGATTCTATGATTCTCTGGTCACCCTGTTCCAGTGCTCAGTCACCCTCACAGTGAAAAAGTGTTTCTGTATGTTCAGATGGAACCTCCTGTGTTTCAGTTTGTGCCCGTTGCCTCTGGTCCTGTCACTGGGCACCACTGAAAAGAGCCTGGCTCCATCTTCTATACATCCTCCCTTCAGGTATTTATATACATTGATGAGATCCCCCTGAGCCTTCTCTTCTGTAGGCTAAACAGTCCCAGCTCTCTCAGCCTTTCCTCATAGGAGAGATGCTCCAGTCCCTTAATCATTTTTGTGACCCTTTGTTGGACTGTCTCCAGTATGTCCATGTCTCTCTTGTACTGTGGAGCCCAGAACTGGACACAGGACTCCAGGTGTGTCCTCACCAGTGCTGAGCAGAGGGAAAGGATCACCTCCCTCAACCTGCTCGCAACACTCATAATGCAGCCCAGGATACCATTGGCCTTCCTTGCAGCAAGGGCACACTGCTGGCTCATGTTCAACTTGGTGTCCACCAGGACCCCCAGGGCCTTTTCTGCCAAGCTGCTTTCCAGCTGTGTAGCCCCCAGCATATACTGGTGTTTGGGGTTGTTCTTCCCCAGGTGCAGGACTTTGCACTTCTCCTTTTTGAACCTCATGAGGTTCCTGTCAACCCATTTCTCCAGCCTGTTGCGGTCCCTCTGGATGGCAGAACCACCTTCGGAGGTATCAGCCATTCCTCCCAGTTTTGTGTCGTCAGCAAACTGAAAAACGTGAGACTGCTCCAATCTGTCCGTAGAGAGCCTCATCTGCTTATTCTGCCTGGTCAGGTGGTCTGTAGCAGACACACACTATTATGCCACCCTTACCTGTCCTTTCTTTAATCCTAATCCATAAACTCTCAGTTGGCTCCTCATTCATTCCCAGGAAGAGCTCCATGAACTCTAGCTGCTCTCTCACAGAAAGTGCAAGTCCCCCTCCTTTTCTTTCCAGCCTGTCCTCCCTAAAGAGCTTGTATCTCTTCATTGCAACACTCCAGAAGTAGCAGCCTTCCTACTAGTATGTAAATGATGGACTTTTAGTGACTTGTGAAGAGGTAAATTTGCCCTCTGCTCTGTGGTTTCCTCATCTGATGATATAATATGCTAACAAGAATATTAATTTTAGAATATTTTTTATTGTTATGCAATTATTCTGAAAGTGAAATCTACAGCAAACATGTTAAGCTTTATTTCTCATGTCAGAACTCAAAGTTTCCTCTTCATGTTTAGTTATCTTAATTTCAACATTTCAATACTACAGATTAAAACTGACATTCTTGTTGGAAAGTGAGTTAGAATTCCCATTCATTCAAGTTTACCATATTGTACCAGAATCTCCAGAACTGATTCAAGTCCCCATGCTACATACAGAAGTTCTGCTCCAAAGAACTCAGCTGAGGGTCTGACAAGATGCAAGAGCTGGATAGGGCTAAGGACAGTAATGTGAGATAAATATAAGTATAGCCAAACAAACTGAAAGTGTCAGACATCTTCAGAGAACTATCCAAAATAGCTTCCAAGGTCTTTTAACAGATAATTTAGAATGTTATACATTATGATATTTTTCTCATTTGACACTGAATTGCATTTATTTTATTGCTGATCTCTGTTTGAAAGAGTTGCAGAACTTGGTAACCATTTTCTCCTATTCCTTGGTTCCCATCTTTTAGCCAGTTAATGAGGACCATGCTTTTTAAACCATAACAACTGTATCTTTATAAGCCTTTGCTGAAGGATGTGGTTACAATTTTTTTTTTTTGGTTAAAACTAAATTAAGTGTTTTGATTGCATCATCCCTATTCCACACACTTGCTAACTTTCAAAGATTCCTAATAGATTTAAGATGCATGTCTCGGACAAACACTGAAGAAATGGCTATATGGCTTTTTAATTCTTTGCATGTCTGTTATACTGGTTATACAGATTTGCTTGATCGGAGAGTGATATAAGAGTTAAAATAATTAGTCAATTTTTTTTTTTTTGTGCTTAGCCATTTGTGAAATCTGAAAGCAAGTTTTGGCCTGCAATGGCATGCATTGATGACAAATATGGAGATCAGCATCTGTTTTGTACTTACCCACTGGTAGAAGTCTATGATCTCCCTTTTCTGAACAGAAGAGAGCATCTTCATAATATTACTTCTAATTGTCTGGATTCACCTGACTGTTTCAGTCTACCAGGATGGCTTTTTCCCCCCTGGACAAGCTTAGGCGATTTATATATTGTATATATTTCTGGTAATCTCTGTATTTATTAACAGAATCCCTGCTTAGTTAATGTAAACACAACCAGTATATTAAGTGGAAGAAAAATGAGTTGGTTCAATACTCATTTTCATAGTAGTTGATGTTAAGGTTGCCTCAAATCCGTGCTTTTATCTTCTTTGTGCTAAAACTTTAAATATTAACATAGTTTTCAAAGTGGTATGTGTATTGGGACCCTTGCGGAAGACATCGTATTCAAGGAGTTAGTTATCTTGAACAAGCCATGTCTTCTCTATTGGGCCTTGTACTTAGGGCTTGAGAAGCCTGTATGTTACTAATATAATCTGTAATTTATAATATTTTTGGGAAAGGTAAGCTGTATGTGGCTCAAGGGGTGGAATTTAGTGATCCTGACTAGGACACCACTGTACATGAGTTAGCGATCCACAGTACAGTTAACCTG
Source organism: Ciconia boyciana (assembly GCF_034638445.1). Classification (NCBI taxonomy): domain Eukaryota; kingdom Metazoa; phylum Chordata; class Aves; order Ciconiiformes; family Ciconiidae; genus Ciconia; species Ciconia boyciana. The sequence goes on from NC_132937.1 coordinate 4,030,092, forward strand.
AGTAGGCCCAGGTCTGTGCTGTGCTGCGCTGCGCCATGCTACGCATACAGCGTGGCCTTCAGGCCTGTGTTGTGCTGCACAAGTCCCTTGGCCGCAGGATAAACTCAGCCAGCTCATTGTAACAGAGGAGCCTGCAGGCAGCTCCCACTTGGTACTGGTGATTACACCACCTGCGTGGCCTTGCCTTTATCTAACAGTGCGGCAAGAAGCTCTTATGCGAACACCCTTTCTGTTTGACGGTAGAAATGATGAATAGAGTTATTTCCTCATAAGAAAAGCCTATAATAGCTTGAATGACCAAAAAGGAGGAACCTCTCCAAGGACGAGATCTGCCCAGCATGCCGTGGGAAAATCCATCCAGGGTTAAGCTGATGCTGCATGAACTGTGGTTCCCAGCATGTAAGGCTGTAAGATTTACTCACTATCTATATTCCTCTTTTTATTCTATCTTATTAAAACAGCTATTTTATTAAGCCATTTGTCGTCAGGCCTTTTTTATTGAGATCTAGGTGAACCCTGCCTCAGATGAACCCCGAGAGACTCACCTCCCCCGCCCCCCCACAGAACAGGATGCAAACCTTTTTATTCCAGATGCATCATAAGGCAATGGTAATGAATATCAACCACGGCAGTAATTGATTATTTTCTAAAGACAGATTGATTCTTTAATACATGTATTACCACTAGCATTGCTAGTGTTAATATTTCTTACCTGTTTTACCTGCAAATCTTTGTATTCCAATAAAGTCAGCCAGAATTAAGCACGTCATCTTTTGAACTCTAACTTTTAAACTTTAGCTAACAGAAGTATAAAATCTTTATGCCTGTCTTGTTTGATACTTCAGTTCTGATTTTTCAGAGCTGCCACAGTAGCAGTAGGTCCTACACAAAGTAAAATACTGGCAGAATGTAATATTAAAGATCTGGGGTTTTTCCCCCATGAGCTACGATGTTCAATTTTTACTGAGCATTAAACCTACCTTTTTCAGTATCACATCATTTTTTCCTTATAGTTCCATATAAACCTCTCCTTCTAATCCAGGTAAAGTATGAAACAGCTTTTCTACAAATATTGAAATTGAACTTCTTACTCCGAGTTAAATCTCATCTAACAAAAGTACAATAAATAACAAATGGTACAACAAATGGTAAAGAACTGGCTGGATGGCTGGGCCCAAAGAGTAGTAGTGAATGGGGTTAGATCCAGTTGGCGGCCAGTCACAAGTGGTGTTCCCCAGGGCTCAGTATTGGGGCCAGTTCTGTTCAATATCTTTATCAATGATCTGGCCGAGGGGATCGAGTGCACCCTCAGTAAGTTTGCAGATGACACCAAGTTGTGCGGGAGTGTTGATCTGCTTGAGGGTAGGAAGGCTCTACAGAGGGATCTGGACAGGCTGGATCGATGGGCTGGGGCCAGTTGTATGAGGTTCAACAAGGCTCAGTGCCGGGTCCTGCACTTGGGCCACAGCAACCCCATGCAACGCTACAGGCTTGGGGAAGAGTGGCTGGAAAGCTGCCCAGCAGAGTAGGACCTGGGGGTGCTGGTTGACAGCCAGCTGAATATGAGCCAGCAGTGTGCCCAGGTGGCCAAGAAAGCCAGTGGCATCCTGGCTTGTATCAAAAATAGCGTGGCCAGCAGGACTAGGGAAGTGATTGTGCCCCTGTACTCGGCACTAGTGAGGCCGCACCTCGAATACTGTGTTCGGTTTTGGGCCCCTCACTACAAGAGAGACATTGAGGTGCTGGAGCGTGTCCAGAGAAGGGCAACAAAGCTGGTGAAGGGTCTAGAGCAGAAGTCTTATGAGGCCCAGCTGAGGGAACTGGGGTTTAGCCTGGAGAAAAGGAGGCTGAGGGGAGACCTTATTGCTCTCTACAACTACCTGAAAGGAGGTTGTAGAGAGGTGGGGGTCGGTCTCTTCTCCCAAGTAACAAGTGACAGGACAAGAGGAAATGGCCTCAAGTTGCACCAGGGGAGGTTTAGACTGGATATTAGGAAATTTTACTTCACTGAAAGGGTTATCAAGCATTGGAACAGGCTGCCCAGGGTAGTGGTTGAGTCGCCATCCCTGGAGGTATTTAAAAGACATTTGGATGAGGTGCTTAGGGACATGGTATAGTGGTGGTCTTGGTAGTGTTAGGTTTATGGTTGGACTCAATGATCTTAAAGGTCTTTTCCAACCTATATGATTCTGTGATTCTGTGAATATTTTTTCCATGCATTTTTTCAGACCTCTTAGTTTGAATAATGACTCTGGTTTAGATAGTATGCTTAACTTTTCTTGCTTCATTACATAGACTATAGCTTGCTTTAAAATGGCTTCAAAACTTAAGCTCTGGCCCTCCAGGAATACTGAATGAGCACTTGAGATCAGAGTCCTATTGCTCCACATAATGCCACATAGAAGTAAAAAGTGGCCAGGACTGAAACCTTGAACAGGCACATCTTCCCATCTGTTCCCATCAATCAGTTTATATAAAAATTTGGCCTCTGAGACTGTCCATATAGTTGGTAGGATAGACTTTACATGTGATAACTTTATGATGAAGACACCAATGTAGTATATTTGAAAGGAACACAAGAGCTTTTCTGGCATGTCTGTGCAGATACTTGAGTTCAATCAATCGAGTTCCTTTGTAGCTGATTTAGTTTGTCACTACATATAGTAGTGCTACAGATCAGGAAGTATGTACTGTAGTAATATTTAGAGTGGAGAAATGACTGCACAATTTTACATCATCCAAACAGTAACCGCTAGAACTTTATGGTATAGAGGCACATGAATCCCTGGGGGCTTTCTTTGAAGTGACAAAAATGAGGCTTGTATTAATAGAGCTATTTTAACTATTCTACTTTTGTGTCCTTTATGGTAAAGGTTTTGGAGTTGCAATTCTTCATTACCTACTTAGTGACTTCCAATATGAATTTAATTTGACAGAGGTTGCACCATCATATGAAAGTAACAGGAAACAGACAAGCCATTGTTGTATACAGAGAGAGATTCAGCATTAGAAAATTTTAGACTTCTTCAATAATATTGAAAAAGACATTTAATAGACATTGGTATAGCACTAAGGGTTTACAAAATTGTGAAATACTACTACAAACTGGACTTTTAATATAGGTGAAAGCAGTGGACGTGTTTTCAGTTGCCACTAACTATGCAAAATCTTGTCAATCTGTTCATTACAATTGTGCTTAAGTCATTAAAATGGTCTGAAAAAACAGTTAAGCCAAAACCATAAAAGTATTTTAGGAACTTCCTACAGTTGGCCTTAAACTTCGTGACAAATGGTAGATTAAAAGTAAACTCACTGAATTAATATAAACTAGGGAAAAAGCCAGGTTCTCTAGTAATCAAGAGTCACTAACTCTTCTGAATAAGAAAAATAAAAGTTAATATTTGGAACAGTTTCTTGCTAAACATTTAACAGAGAAGGTGAATAGTTCAGATTTATATTTTCTAGATATTTGTGTGTTTTGATGAATGTTACCAACCTCAGTTTGACTCAGGAATTTAGATTAAAATCTGCCTTTTCCAAAGTAGTTTTGATAAGACTTCTCTAATAAAATGGTGCATTTATAGTATCTTACCTCACTAATTCAGTTTGGTAGCTTTTTACCAATTCAAAGGCCATCAAAAGGTATAAAATACTGTAGACTTTTGGTAGGTGCATATTACACAGATGCACGTGCTGGTCACAAAGGTATAATTTTCACCATAAAAAGCATTGGGTTACAATTTGGGAAATCTATCAACTTAGGAAGCTGTCTACAGTTCTCAAACTATATGCTTAATATTAATACAGTTGTTGCATAGTGCCTGAAACCTCATTTCCTAGTAAGTATAGAAAAAGATCAAAAGCTGAAGCTTTAACTTCTGAGTTGTTCAACAATGCATGTCTTCAATATGTGATTCAAGAGGCTACCAACATTAAAGCATTATGCATTAGTACAGTATAACTGAAATTCTTTAGCTAAAACTAACTGAAAAAGAAAAAAAAGAGCAATTACATTTGTCTGACTCATTATAGAGGTGAAGGCAAGGTTTTGAATCAGACAATGTAATCATAAATGTGCATGTACTTCTCCAATATGAATGTACATGTAGACAAGCACTCAAAAGGGGATTATCACTTTACATAAAACTATTAACAAATCAAAGATAATACCTTACTGATATAATGCAGCCTCAAACAATATTTAACAGTAAACAATAAATAGTATTTCAAAGGTCTGAAATGAGAATTGACACAAAAAATGATATCTAGTTGTTATTTCCCTCCAACATCATGGCATATCTCCTTTGTAGATTATACACTGTTGGTACCACCCCATGACTACTTAGACAACCCTTTTACTGATCACTGTGCTGGGATCCCACAACATACAATGCTAACGGGAAGGAAAGGCTCTCTCCTGCAGCAGGTCCCAGGACTCCTGCTCTGATATATAGAGCTAGGGCTACTTGTGCTTGTCTCAAGCAGAGGCCTGAATAGCTGCACCTGTAGCACAAGCACTGCTACAGGAGAAATATATATCTGATATGTAAGACCCTGAATCAGGTTAGATTTTTTTCTTAAGGCATGGGGGGGGGGGGGGGCGCAGCATAGTGGCTTAGAAATTCGTTTGAGCAAACATTCTTCTGTTTTCTTGATGAATGAATTAAGGTATGTGAAGACTCAAGTTTGAAGAATAAGAAGCCTGCCTAAAGGAAATATTCTGTAGTCTGAAAAAAAAATCCTAATTTTAAATGTCATAATTTGACAAGTTTGGATAATACAAAACCCACAAAATTAGCAACATTTCTGAATCATAAAATATTTAATAATGTATATTTTGGGGGAATATATTGTATATAAAATTTCAGGTCACCATATGAAGCAATTTAAACCCTTTTCAAGCTAGCACTGTCTTCAATGCTGTATAGATTTATTGCCACTGATACAAGACCTACTAAAAGCATACATTTTAAACTAATACAAAAGTGGCTTTTTTAATATGAATTTTTTGTACACAACTACCGTCTCAAATATCTAAGTGCAAAAAACCACAGATCACTTTACACTACTGTAGCAACAATGCATTCATATTGTTCATTAGTCCTTAGTAGTCAGCTTGCATAAGATACAAGAAAAAGCACAGTGAAGCTCACAAAAATAGACTAAAAGTCAGCCTGTTCTTGCAAAAAAATACACCATAATGGAAGAAAGACAAAAAAAGGACTATACACACAAAGGATTTTGCTGTTCTTTAATCCAGCTGACTTAAGTGCTGTTTGTTTTTTGTTGTTTTGTTTTGGGTGTTTGGGTTTTTTGGCTTTTTTTTGTTGAATCAAACCACATAGACCAGACACAAGTAAAATTAAGAAAGCAGTGGGTAGCTAAAACTTTATGAACTCTTTTTCCTCCCCACAATTTGTTTTCCTCTACCTGAGGTAGTTACAAAAAACAAATCATAACTTAAGCACCAGCTAGGACTCACCACTTAGACCTAAAGCTTCTGGTTTGGGTTTTTTTTTCCTCCCTTTAAAAATTATTTGTCAGCTCACCAAAACTACCTTTGATGTTAAAGACAGCAGAGATTTAGAGTTCTCACTACATGAAGAAAGATGGTGATGGGGAGGAAGAGGATTAGCTGCTTCAAAATGTGACAATAGATTCAGTTCCATCAAGCTGGCTGGTTCACTGTTGACTTTTAGATGTTTATTCTCCTTTACTGTCTATAAAGTCAATGGGAGAAGTATGAAAGGATTTGAACACATCATCGTCCTTTACTGTAACCAGGGAAGAACTGGTCAAGTAGTGTCTGCAATATCTTGTTAGGAACCATGGTGTAGCTCTTTCCAAGGTCATAGCGGCAGGCAGGACAGGTAAAGACTTCAGCTCGGAAAGAACGCTGTAAACAGCTCTAGGGCATACAAAGACAAAGAAGTAAAAGTGTTACAGCTTTTGCTTTACATTGAAAATTTAGCTAGCAAAAAATTAAGCAATTACTAGGAACCAAAGATGCAGTTTCCCACATTTCTAGAAACAGCATGTTCTTACTGAGTTCTTTTGCCATATTTCTGCCTTTACAACTGAAATGATGTACTGGATTTGTCTGAGAGAGAGTTAATTTTCTTCATAGCAGCCTGTATGGTGCTGTGTTTTAGATCTGTGACTAAACCAGTGTTGATAATACACCAATGTTTTAGCTATTGCTGAACAATGCTTACACAGCATCGAGGCTTTCTCTGTTTCTCACTCTGCCTCCCCAGCAAGTAGGCCGGGGATGGGCAAGAGGTTGGGAGGGGACACAGCTGGGACAGCTGACCCAAACTGACCAAAGGGATATTCCATGCCATATAATGTCATGCTCAGCAATAAAAACTGGGGGGTGGTCTTTCCAAAGTAGCCATTTCTTGGAGACTGGCTGGGCATCGGTCTACTTGTGGGAGGTGGTGAGCAAATGCCTTTGCATCACTTTTTTTTCTTTTCTTTTTTTCTCTTCACTTATTAAACTGTCTTTATCTTGACCCATGAGTTTTTCTTGCTGTGGGGAGAATTGAGTGAGCGGCTGGTAGGTGCTTATTTGTAGAATAAAATAGGTTTCAGACTACAGTATCTAAAAGATGATTATTAATGTTGCCTTCTTTTTTTTTGTTTTCCCAGACTGCAGACAGTCCAAGCATATAAGTTAAATATGAAAATTTTATGAGGGCCAATCTTTGCCCAAACAACACCACTGTCTGTCAGTCTATACCTTAAAACAGTAATTGGATGTTACTTTATAATTAGTCATTGATAGTTTCAGGTTCTATGCTTTGAAGTTGTTGCCATTAAACATTCTCCATGTTTTTTCCACCACTCTATATACTTTCCACCCCCTCATAATACTTTACCTCTATGTAACAAGCAGCTCTTTGAAGGAGCAGTCTTGTTCTATTCTCATTTCTTAACTACATAAAATTAACCTAATCTTATTGTACCAACATCTAGCTCCTGGAACAAACCAATCCCTACTTAGCTCCACTAATTACAATGGAATGGTAAACTTGATACATCATGTCTATAAGAAATTATACTAAATACATTTCCACTAATTTTTACATAAAATTAAGATTTATTATATGGCAGCCACACAACTGGAAGCAAGCACGTTACATTTCTTGCTCAGACTGCTAGGCAATAATTATTGTCTTCCAAAAATATATGTTGGTTTTGGTGATTGGTCTCAGGGCCAAGAACACAGCCCAGAGCAATACAGCAATTATTCTTACTTTACAGACGTTGTGGAGGCACTCTGTTGTCACTGGCTGGTAAACCAGTTCCTGACAGCAGACACACATAAAAGATTGTTCCAATTTCTTCAGAAAATTCTAGTATAGGGCAAAAGAAGAGAAAAGTAGAATTATTAGAGGCACATTCACAAATATGCAAACAAAAAAAAAGGCATTTTTATTTAAAATTATTAAAGTTTTTTTAAAAACTAGTTTTCCTAACTACTGTAATTATTACCTATATTTAAATTACAAATTCACAGCCAAATTCACAGACCTAAATTGAGTAAAAAATTTAGCCTTCACAGCATTTGGTAAATGCAGATACATTCATGAGATGATACTTGTTTAACAACCTTGTTACTCTTCCCAAACTCACAGTTAGCATGGTCTAATAATGTTACAAAACTGCTAGGAGTTGTTAAATCCAATATTCAGTGTGATAGGACAGCTTGACATTGCAAAGATTGCTTACACTGAAACTTTTCTAGTGCGATCTTCAGGTCTCAGTCCAAGTTACAGATTTCCTTCCAAAGCCTACCACCATTACTCCTGTATTCATGGACATTTACATAAAGACATTCCCACACCCTCTGCTATTACCTCTACCTATCTTCTGCTCATTCCCTATATTATTATTGTTCACAGCTTCTTGTTCATTCTTATTTCCTCAGAAGTGAACCTCTATTGTGTTCAGTGCAAAGTATACATTTAATAAATTATGTTTATTACATTAAAAATTTTTGGAAGGCTCATCTTATATCCTTCACATCCATGAGAAGTAGTGTGGCTAACAAAGTATTTAGAAAGCAAGTCCATGAACAATTAATTTCCCTGCTTTTCCAGAAGTCAGAGAACTATGGTTTTGAAGGTTATTTGGTTGTACATTATTATCATTAAAAACAAAACAGAGGGCCCATCAAGCCTGATTCTTAGCACAAGTTAGAGATTTTGGAAGCTATCTGTATTTAGTGATCATCACTAGAATTTTGCACATCCATAATGGATAAGTGATTGCTGCTGCTCTGCAAAGGGAAAGCAAAGTACTGTATACCTCTTTCACTAAGAAATTCACCTCTGCACCTGCTGGAGGTGTTTAATTGGTTTCTTGAGTCCTCACTCTGAAATACTCTGCAATAGGTAAAAGAACCTTCCTGGTTTTCAGTCTTCTCAGAGAAACTTTGAAGAATGTGGGATAAATTTTGTGCCATAGATTTTACACATACAAGCATGCTTACAGAAATCTTATTCTCTGGTATTTCAGTAGTCTCAAGCATACCTACTCAGGTACAGAAGTGTAAAAAACAGATCTAAAGTTACTCAAAATACAGTTCTTTTCAATAATTTTAATAATATCAGATTCATCTCAACCCAAAACTTATAATTAAAGTGGAAAGGTTGTTTCAAGCATTAAGATTTATATTTTCATTGCAGCTATCTAATGGTAGTTGCGTGATTCCCATTGAAATTTCTATATGGCTATCACCAAGGGCAATCAAAATTATGGGCAGGAATCTATAGGAAAATAACTTTCTAGTAACTGGATTTCTCTTAAGATACTGTTTTCTGTTGCTTTAGAAACACATATCTACTGTATTTTGTCACATAACTAAGAGTTGAAAGTCTAATTATTTACAAACATTGGACAACCCACAGATAAAGAACTTCTAACTTTACAGTATCAGCTCCTATACAAGTGCAGTAGCATTATAGCAATAGTAGTACTGTAAGTGGAAGAACAAGGAGTTACCAGATGCTTTTTCTGTCAAAGAAGCAAAGTAAATAGCCCCTGGCAATTCCCAAATAAAGTGATTTTGTACATTCATTTTTAGGTATCCATTCTCCATCTAATATTTTGCTTTTCACTGACTTGATAGTGACCTTTACCATTCTGATATCTTGATTTCTTTTTCTTCTGCAAAACAGCTAAAATAACTATGAATTGGAACATCAATAAAGCTAATTAATGTTCAAGGACATAATATTTTGGAGGATATTCCATCAGAGACTAATAAAAAAAAATCCACAAGTGTCTTCAAACTTGAACTATCCTTGCTATTTTCTTAACAGCTGGGAGAGGGAAGTATTTCCTCTTTTTTACTTAAGGTTCTCTCTATAGTGAGTGGAATAATCTGCTAAACTTGAGTTAAAAATATTTTCATTTGGTATCTAAGTCTCAATATGACGGTATTTCTTCTGTCTCCTTAAGTGAATGAAATTACATGCCCCATCAACTGTTTCTAAACAGATAGTATGTATTCAGCAATTTTAAGCAAGCGAATTAGGTTTTAACAAAGCCTCATTTCTCCTAACTCTATATAAAGAAAGGTTAAAAACGAATAATTTAAGCAAGCTGCAAGCATACTGGTCCTTCTTTAAGAGAAGCAAGTACTTCATCCCACAATTTCTGGTTCATACAGTCTTCTTTAATCAGCCACTGCTGTTGCTGGGTCAGTTGGAAAGCCTCTCCTTTCCCTCCATCTCCCATTCTCATGGCTTTGGATGTATTTTTAGTCTCCTCTATACCTGTTTAAAATTATGACAAGATACAGTAACAGTGGTAGTCTGAACTATTAAAAAGGGAAGACAAAATTATTTCTAGAAAGCTAAAACATGAATCACATCTATGTAACGATGCAATAAAGCTCCAATTCAAATTGCCCAGCTTTATTTTGAACTATGGATCATAACTACATAGAAGATTGTTCATTTTTCTGTGAAGTTTAAGAAAAAGAAACCTTACAAGTATGGAACAGCACCATAAGATCCCCAGCTTCCCATTTTATTACTGAGCACTTAACACTTTACATTTGGATTCCAAATAACTTCCAACTTCCTTGTAGTTTTCATACTATTGCCTTATATATAACTTGACAGAGCTCTAACACTAAGAAGTAAAAAGAAATACCATCATCAATTGTCCTTTTCTGGTTTCCGTTACTCTGGCTGGTTGGCTCCTGTTTCACAGTTTGCTTCTTAACCTTATCCTTTTTCTCTTTACTAGCCATGGCTTCCAAATAACCTTCTGGATACTAAAAAAACCCCGAAAAACAGATTTAAAACAAAATCCACTGGCATCTGGGAATTCCCAAATACTGACAAGTCTATTTTCTAAAAGAATGTAAACCCCTATGACTACATATTGAAATAATATAACAATATTTTTTAAACCCTATATAAACAGGAAAGCTTTTAAATTAATATATTTTTAGAAAACTGTAGTTAAGTCAAAGGATCTGATCTAGAATAGATTTTATTAAAAGGCACCTTATATCCATATCTATAACTCCAACTACACAAATCAGAAAGCTAAAGTTGAAGATGATGTCATGTAGCAAAACAACCCATCCAAAGGAAATTATTGGTTTGCTGAAGAAAAAAAATACTACTTTGATTCTTCCCATCTGCCACAAATTTCACAGTGCCAAAGTCCCTGCCTGAAATATGTTATCTATAAGAGTTCCTCAATCATAGGTTACAATTAGAAAAAAATACATAAAAACATATATATTTTTTAAATTCTAAGAAGAGACTCAACTATTACAAGAGTTACTTTTATAAATCTTATCCAGCGTAAGGATCACAAAACTGTATTCAAAGTCATAATTTTCTGATCCATATAAACAGAGTAATTTCCTGTCAAGGCAGAAAGCTTCATCCACAATTGTTTCTGCTTTGCCAATATCATAGTTTTTCAAATTGCAGATAATCTAAAATATTTTTTATATTAGACCCTGCCTCATTGAAGTATATGAAAAATGGAGCTTATAATTTAATTCACATTCCTAGTTTTAAAATTTAAGACTCCATTTACTTGAACAGAATATCAGAGCAACTTTGTGAACACTGATTCTGACCTGTACACTCAGACCCAGTTTCTTTGACCGTTCCATCCCTTCTGAAGTCCAAGGTGCGGGTTCAATATCATCTCTCCTCAGAAGATAGCGCCAAACTAAGAACCCACATTTCCCAATTTCTGGCCAATATTTTACCACCTAAGGATAAATAACAACAGGTTTATGTATTTGCTATCACAGTAGATCCTCAAATCTAATTTAAGAATGATATGTTACTATTTTAAAGTATCTCTTCTCTCAGTTGGGAAATGTTTGTATTTTGATAAATACAATACTGTTTTAAAAGATGCACATCTTTATTCCAGATACTGAGAAGACATTAAGTGTATGAAAAGCCAGAAAGGGAGCTGGAAGGAGTGAAGAAATCAATTGATTTCCAGGGATTAATATGACTCAGTGAGCACACACAAAAATAGCTTACGTATTCAACTTAATATATCCTATTATAGATTGTGTTCTACTATCACTGCTCTGAATAGAATGATAGAATCATAGAACAGCCCAGGTTGGAAGGGATGTTGAAAGATCATCTGGTCCAACCTTTTGTGGGAAAGGGAGCCTACATGAGATTATCTAGCACCTTATCCAATTACATCTTGAAAACCTCCAGCGATGAGGACTCTGCCACGTCCCTGGGGAGGTTGTTCCAGTGAATGATTGTTCTCACTGCAAATAATTTCTTTCTTATATCAAGAAGAAAGAACTTGTTCCTGTTGCACCTTGTCTTTTCCATGTGGCTCCTTGTGAAGAGAGTATGGCCTGACAAGCGCTGAGTGGTATGATTAAGTCTCTGTCTCTGCTAGTAATGCCCCTGTGGATGCAGCCCAGGATCCGATTTGCCTTTGTTGCTGCAGCGGTGCACTGCTGACTCATGTTCAGCTTGTTGTCCACCAGGACCCCCAGGTCCCTTTCAACAAAGCTGCTCCCCAGCCACACAGATCCTCGCCTGTACTGGGGTCTGGTTATTCTGACCCAGGTGCAGGATTTTGCACTTGTCTTTGTTAAACTTCATACTGTTCTTGCTAGCTCACTCTTCCAGCCTGTCCAGGTCTCTCTGTAAGATGGCTCTCCCTTCTGGAGTGTTCACCTCACCACCCAGTTTACTGTCATCAGCAAACTTGGTGAGGGTTCTTTCAATCCCATCATCCAGATCATTTATGAAGATGTTTGTATTGGGTCTGTCTGGGATGGAGTTAACTTTCCCCATAGCAGCCCTCATAGTGCTGTGCTTTGTATTTGTAGCTAGAAGGCTCTTAATAATAAACCAATGTTTTGGCTACTGCTGAGCAGTACTCCCACAGCATCAAGGCTGTCTCTCCAACCACTCCCTACACCCTGACCCCAAAGGCCAGTAGGGTGGGGGTGGGCAAGAGGTTGGGAGGGGACATAACCAGGACAGCTGACCCCAACTGACCAAAGGGATATTCCGTACCACGTGACATGCTCAACAATAAAAGCTAAGAGAAAGGAGGAGGAGCAGGGGGCACTCGTTATTAAGGCATTTCTCTTCCTAAGCATCCACTACGCATACTGAGGCCCTACTTCCCAGGAAGTGGCTGGACACCGCCTGCTGATAGGAAGTAGAGAATAATTTTTTTTTGTTTTCCTTTGCTTCCGTGTATGGCCTTTTCTTTTCTTTATTGAACTGCCTTTATCTTGACCCACAAGTTTTTAATCTTATTTTCTGCCCCTGTCCCACTGAGGAGGGAAGTGATAGAGCAGCTTTGTGGGCACCTGGTGGCCAGCCAAGGTCAACCCACCACAGTCCTTTGTGGCACCCAATGTGGGGCATGAGACAACAGCAGTTTTGAATTTAGCATGCTATAGCTATAGTAGTTATTAAGTGGCAAGCTTCTATGTGGGTCATGGAGTTTCCTGGCTGCACTGCTTATCTCTTTATTTTGCTGAGCTTGGGAACATGTTAATACAAACAGTGGCTATGTGCTTTGCCCTGACATTGATGCCCTTACTGTGCTGGGGGAGCTGTCTTGTGGAGAGGATGAGGGAATACACCTCCCTCTTCCTAACTGGGATTGATGTGGGTGGTTTTATTGCGCAGGCTCCCGAGGTCCTTGTTCACCCTTATGTGAGCTGCTTAATACTACTAATTAACACTGTCAGCTTATTCTTGGGTTTGTGGAATCGGGTGTTGTCCTGGCATAAGAGGAGACCACTTTTGGGTGAGGCGATACTGAAACATGCCCTGAGGCAGCTGGTCCCTGGGTGGCAGGGTGTGTGGAAGGATTTGGGCAGGTGCCTAGGGCAGTTATCACCTCCCATAGCCTGGGATTTTACACCTGAACAGGCAAATAATCCTTTTGAATTGACATGCCACCTGATAGAAGGGTGCCTTGCCTATCCCAATGAAGACCAGCAGCTTGTAGCACTGTACTGGGGCTTGGCCTGTGCCTATTGAGCCACAATTCAGCACTATCAGAGGGCTGTGGTTAAGACAGGGACCCAAACCACCTCTGAGAATGCCATGATTGAGACTGGGATACAAACTACATCTAAGAACATGATAGTTGAGACAAGGAACCCAAATGCCAACTACAGTAATTGCCCCAGTAGTGAAAAAGAAACAGTGGACAAGGAAGTCAAGGGGTCCATAGCATTGATTAGTAAGGGAAGAGGAGGAAGGGGCTGATCAGGAAGCTGGTCCTTCAGCAAAGAAACAGGAGGAAGAAGTGAGAGAAATCAGACAAGAGGCGGAAACTACCCAGTCCCTGACTTCGAACGAACTTTGATACATGCAGAAAGATTACATCTGCCAGCCAGGTGAGCAGATTGCTGCCTGGCTGCTCCGATGCTGGGATAGCAGGACCAACAGTCAGCAATTGGAAGGTAAGGAAGCCCAACAGCTGGGATCCCTTGCTAGAAACTGGGGAACTGAGAGAGGAATTGGAAAAAAGGCAACAATTAGCAGTCTCTGGAGGCGGCTCCTGTCAAGTGTGAGGGCAAGATATCCATTCAAGGAAGATCTTGCAAATTACCAAGGAATGTGGACTACTGCTGATGAAGGCATCCGGTACCTGAGAGAATTAGTGGTGCTGGAAGTCATCTACGATGACCTAGACAACGACGAGATCTCCAAAGATCCAGATTGACGTCCTGTGCATATGGGCCATGTGGAGGAAGGTGGTCCAAAATGACCCAGCATCATATTCCAACAGCTTGGCAACAATGTATTGCCCAGATATGGATAAACCAACCGTGGAGAGTGCATCTTCCTGGCTCCAAAATTTTGAAGAAAATCACTGTCCCTCCTCATCCCCACGGGCCAGTGCCTCCTCTGTCAGGGGCACCCCACGGTGTCAGTCCCCTCCTGTCTCAGTCAGAGGGAAAGGGAGCCCCAGGTACAAGCCACGTGTCACACTCTGGTTCTTCCTGCATGACCAGGGGGAGGACACGAGGAAGTGGGATGATGAGCCCACCTTTAAGGTTGAAGCCCATGTACACGAACTGAGGGAGAAGACAGCTGCTAAGAAGGGGCCACCCAAGAAGGCTGTCAGCTTAGTTGATGTTGGGACCCAAGAAGGCAATCAGCAATCTCCCAGACATGGAAGAAGGACTGAGATCATCTCCCTTGATTCTGGTGAGGGGACCTCTGGTCTGGCACTGCAAGGGTCAGACAGTGAATACTCCAACCAGGAACAGGAATAGAGGGTCTCTGCCTTCAGCCAGGAGGAATAAAGGGATGACTGGGTATACTGGACTGTGTGGATTTGATGGCTTGGCACATCAGACCCACAGAAGTATAAGGCTTTAGTAGAGACTGGTGCATAGTGTACCCTAATGCCATCAGGGTATAGGGGCACAGAATCCATCTGGATTTCTGGAGTGACAATGGGATCCCAACAATTGTCTGTATTGGAGGCTGAGGTGAGCCTAACACGGGACAAATGGCAAAAGCACCCCATTGTGACCAGCCCAGAGGCTCCGTGTATCCTTCGCATACACTAACTCAGGAGGGGGTACTTCAGGGACCAAAAAAGGGTACCGATGGGCTTTTAGTGTAGCCACCGTGAATACAGAGAAGATTAAACAGCTATCTACCTTGCCTGGCCTCTCAGAAGATCCCTCCATTGTGGGCTTGCTGTGAATTGACAAACAGCAGGTGCCGATTGCTACCATGACAGTGCAGCGATGGCAATATCATATCATCTGAGACTCCCTGGTTCCCATCCATGAGCTGATTTGTCAACTAGAGAGCAAAGCAGTGATCAGCAAGACTCACTCACCATTTAATAGTCCCATATGGCCAGTGCAAAAGTCTGACAGAGGGTGGAGGTTAACAGTGGCCTGAACAAAGTCACGCCACCTCTGAGTGCTGCCATATGGGACATGCTAGAGCTCCAATACGAACTGGAGTTGAAGGCATTCAAGTGGTATGCCACAACTGATACTGTCAATGCATTTTTCTCAATCCTTTTGGCAGCAGAGTGCAGGCCACAGTTTGCTTTCACATGGAGGGGTATCCAGTACACCTGGAATCGACTGCCCCAGGGGTGGAAGCACAGCCCTACCATTTGTCACGGACTGATCCAGACTACACCGGAACAGGGTGAAGCCCCTGAGCACCTGCAATACATTGATGACATCATCGTGTGGAGCAACACAGCGAAGGAAGTGTTTGAGAAAGGAAAAAGAATAATCCAGATTCTTCTGAAAGCTGTTTTTACCATAAGACAAAGCAAGGTCAAAGGACCTGCACAAGACATCCAGTTTTGGGGAATAAAATAGCAAGACAGACATTGTCACAGACCCAAGGGATGTGATCAATAAGATAACAGCTATGTCCCCACCAGTTAACAATAAATAAACACAAGCTTTCCTAGGCCTTGTGGGATTCTGGAGAATGCATATCTAGGTTACAGTCAGCCTGTGAGCCCTCTCTATCAAGTGACCTGAAAGAAGAACCATTCTGAAAGAAGAACCATTCTGACTGCGGCCCTGAGCAACAGCAGGCCTTTGAACAGATCAAACAGGAGATAGATCGTGCGGTTGCCCTTGGACCTGTGCATACAGGACCAGCTATGCGAAATGTGGTCTACACTGCAGACAGGGAGCATGGCCTCACCTGGAGCCTCTGGCAGAAAACATCAGGAGAAACCTGAGGTCAACCACTAGGGTTTTGGAGCTGGGGGTATAGAGGATCAGAAGCCCACTACACCTCGAATGAAAAAGAGATACTAGCAGCATATGAGGGGGTTCGAGCCACTTCAGAAGTTGTTGGTACAGAAGCATATCTCCTCTTGGCACCACGATTGCCTGTGCTACACTGGATGTTCAAAGGAAATGTCCCCTCTACACATCACGCAACTGACACTAAGTAAGAGGCTAAGTAAGTGGGTAGCGTTGATCACAGAATGAGCTTGACTGGGGAACCCCAAATGTCCAGGAATCCTGGAAGAGATCGTGGGCTGGCCAGAAGGCAGAGATTTTGGAGCATCGCCTGAGGAGGTGGCTCGTGCCCAAGAGGCACCACCATACAATGAGTTATCAGAAGATGAAAGGCAATACGCTGTGTTTACTGACAGATCCTGTCGTGTTGTAGGAAACCATCGGAAGTGGAAAGCTGCTGTGCGGAGTCCCACATGACAAGTCACAGAAGCCATTGAAGAAGAAGGTGAGTCAAGTCAGTTTGCAGAAGAGAAAGCCATCCAGGTGGCCCTAGAGATTGCCGAATGAGAAAAGTGGCCAGTACTCTATCTCTTTACTGACTCGTGGATGGTGGCTAATGCCCTATGCGGGTGGCTACAGCAGTGGAAGCAGACCAATTGGCAGCGCAGGGGTAAACCCACCTGGGCTGCTGCATTGTGGCAGGACATCACTGCCTGGGTAGAAAACATCGCTCTAAAGGTACATCATGTAGATGCTCACATGCCCAAAAGCTGCCCCACTGAAGAACATCAAAACAACAAACAGGTAGACAAGGCTGTCAAAACTGAAGTGGCTCAGGTGGACCTGGACCGGGAGCATAAGGGGGAGGTATTTGTAGCTCGATGGGCCCATGAAACATCAGGACATCTAGGGAGAGATGCAATATTCAAATGGGCTTGTGATCAAGGTGTGGACCTGACCACGGAGGCCATCACACAGGTCATTCATGAATGTGAAACATGTGCCACAATCAAGCGAGCCACGTGAGCAAAGTCTCCATGGAATAGAGGGCGGTGGCTGGGTTTTCGATATGGGTTTTCGATAGGCAAATTGACTATACTGGACCACTGCCATGAACACACCAAGGCAAGCGCTACATACTCACAATGGTGGAAGCAACTACCGGGTGGCTAGAAACATACCCTGTAAACCATGCCACTGCCCGAAACACCATCTTAGGCCTTGAAAGGCAAAATTTGTGGCAACATGGTACCCCAGAAAGAATTGAGTCAGACAATGGGACTCATTTCCAAAATAACCTCATAAACTCCTGGGCTAAGAAACACAGCACTGAGTGAGTGCATCACACCCCCTATCACCCACAAGCCTCTGGAAAGATTGAGAGATATAATGGACTGTTAAAGACTATGTTGAGAGCGTTGGGCAATGGGGCATGGAAGCTCTGGGATATAAATTTAGCAGAAGCCACTTGGCTGGTTAACACCAGAGGATCTGCTAACCGTCCTGGTCCTGCCCAAACAAAACCTCTATATACTGTGGGAGGAGATAAGGTCCCCGTAGTGCACATAGGGAAGTGGCTGGGGAAGACGGTGTGGGTTGCTCCTCCCTTGGGAAAAGGCAAACCCACTTGTGGGATTGTTTTCACTCAAGGACCTGGGTGTACTTGGTGGGTAATGCGGAAGGATGGGGAGACCCAGTGTGTGCCTCAAGGAGATTTAACCTTGGGAGGAAAATAATCTGTGATGTGAGTTGTATGTTGTAGGAAGTAATGTAGCAGGAACTACCTGAACTGATGAAGAGTTTCGCAAGGAACCGGGCGAGTGCAGCGATGACTCAAACCAAGCTGGTGTTGGTGCCCAACAATCAAACATGCTGCTTCTCCTGTCCTGAGCACCCATCTTGACAGATGGGGCCCAAGTCATAACCTGTTCTTATGGACATTTGGGGGAGTGGCAGAAGCCCATGGAATGGGAGAATAATATTTATCTATCTGTTAAGGGACAGGGGATAGCAGTTAATGAGGATGTATAAATCTGTATGTTGGGTATAAAGATGGGTTAAGTATGTAGTATAAATGGTAAGTGTTCATAAGGGAGGATTTCAGGAATGAGAAATAGATACAATGGGATGGTTAGCAGATATGTAAATGTATCAAATTACGTGGGACCTGGCATCACACAAATGGTATGGAATAAGGGGTGGAGATTGTATTGGGTCTGTCTGGGATGGAGTTAACTTTCCCCATAGCAGCCCTCATAGTGCTGTGCTTTGTATTGGTAGCTAGAAAGGTCTTAATAATAAACCAATGTTTTGGCTACTGTTGAGCATCAAGGCTGTCTCTCCAACCCCCTGACCCCAAAGGCCAGTAGGGTGGGGGTGGGCAAGAGGTTGGGAGGGGACAGGGCCAGGACAGCTGACCCAAACAGACCAAAGGAATATTCCGTACCACATGACATGCTCAACAATAAAAGCTAAGAGAAAGGAGGAGGAGCAGGGGGCATTCGTTATTAAGGCATTTCTCTTCCTAAGCATCCACTACACATACTGAGGTCCTACTTCCCAGTAAGTGGCTGGACACCGCCTGCTGATGGGAAGTAGAGAATACATTTTTTTGTTTTCCTTTGCTTCCGTGTATGGCCTTTTCTTTTCTTTATTGAACTGCCTTTATCTCGACCCACGAGTTTTTCATCTTATTTTCTCCCCCATCTCACTGAAGAGGGGGAGTGATAGAGCAGCTTTGTGGGCACCTGGTGGCCAGCCAAGGTCAACCCACCACAATGTTGAACAGTGTGGGGCCCAGTATTGATCCCTGGGGGACCCCACTTGTGGCAGGCTGCCAGCCTGAGCAAAAACCGTTGATCACCACCCTCTGAAGGTGGCCTGTTAGCCAATTTCCTACCCATCTCACAGTCCACCCATCCAGTCTGTATCTTGCCAGTTTGTCCAGAAGGCTGTGGGAAACAGTGTCGAACACTGCTGAAGTCCAGGTAAACAACATCCACTGCTCTCCCCATGTCGACAGAAGATGTTATTTTGTTGTTGAAGGTGATCAGGTTAGTCTGGTAAGATTTGCCCTTGGTAAATCCGTGTTGGCTTTTCACAATCACCTGCTTCATTAGGTTTGTGATAAGTTTCTAGGAGGACTCGTTCCATTACTTTCCCAGGGACTGAAGCAAGACTAATAGGCCTGTAGTTTCCTGGGTCCTCTTTTGGGCCCTTCTTGTAGATGGGCATGACATTTGCCCTCTTCCAGTCATCAGGGACATCCCCTGATCTCCACAACTTTTCAGAGATTATAGACAGTGGCCTCGCAACAATGTCAGCCACTTCTCCACTTCTCCTAACACCCTGGGGTGGATTCCATCCAGGCCTGTAGATTTATGTGGGTTGAGCCCTTGCAAGAGGCCGCAGACCAGCCCTTCCTCCACTACTGGTGGGTTGACACATGCGTTGTCATAGCTACTTGATCTTGTGATCTGGGGTCCAGCTACACCAGTAAAGACAGAGGCAAAGAAGGTACCGAGAACCTCTGCCTTGTCAGCATTATTAGTAACTAGTTTCTTTGCCCTGTTTAGCAATGGGCCTATGTCTTCCTTGTGCTTCTGCTTACTGCTCACGTACCTGAAGAACCCTTTCTTGTTGTTCTTGACATCTCTGGCCAATTTCAGTTCTAGCTGAGCCATAGCCTTCCTGACTGCATCTCTGCATGCCCTAGCAAGGTTCTTGTAGTCCTTGATGGCTATTTGGCTGCCTGTCCACATTGATGGACAACTTGTGCACCACTGTGTTGTTTTCCCAACAAATGTCTGGGTAATTGAAGTCAACCATGAGGACCAGGTTCTGTTGGCCTGAGACTTCCTTGAGCAGCCGAAGTAAGGTTTTGTCAGCCTCGTCATCCTGCTTGGGAGGTCGGTAACAGATACCTAACATAAGATCCCCCTTGGTGACGATCTCTCCAATCTTGATCCAAAGGCATTTGATAGAACTTTTGTGGTCTCCATAGCTCACCTCCATACATTCAAATTTCTCTTTTACATAAAGTGCAACTCCAGCTCCTCTTCTTCCCTTCCTATCTTTCCAAAAGAGCTTGTAGCCATCCATTGTGGTCTTCCAGTCGTGTGAGTTTTCCCACCAAGTTTCTGTGATTCCTATTACATAACTCTCAGACTGGGCACGGAGCTCCAGTTCCTCCTGTTTGTTGCCCAGACTATTTGCATTTGTATACATGCACTTGAGGTGGCTGGACTTAGGGTTCTTGCCTTTGGAGAGGGTTGGGGAGCATTCCTCACATCCCGGATCTTGGCTCCTGGCAAGCAGCAAACTTCCCTTGACTGTATATCAGGCCAACAGATGGGCGTGCCTCGGTGCCTCTCAGCAGTCACCCACTACTAGCACTCACCGCTTCCCTTTGCAGCTTTTAGTATGTGTTGCTGGTGCGGTCTCTCTCTGTGAATCTTGCTCATCGGTTTTGTCTGCTGCCAAGACTTTGTATCTGTTGCTGGTTGGTACATACGAGGAAATGGGGGTAGTGATATCCTGTTGCCACAAGTCATCAGAGACCATAGCACCTCCTTCTCCAAGGTGCTGTCTGTTTGCTATTGACGCTCTTTGTCTGGTAGTCCTTGGAGGTCAGTGCCACGGGGCCCTAATATTTCTTCTTGCAAAGTCTCGAATATACTCTATTTCTTGTTCCCACTCCCTATTACAGCATAGCCTGCTGACTTCCTCCTGCAGCTCCTCCACCTGCTGCCTGAGTGACTCCACCAGAGCACACCTTGCACAGGTGGAGCTTGCACCCTCCTCCACCCAGGAGTGTGGGGTACAGACTTTACAGCCCTCCACCTGGACAGCAGCTTCCCTGACAGCAAGCCCTGTCTGGGTGGCTGCCTCCACTCATCCCAGGCTAGCCTGGCTAGATAGATGGGCTCCCAGCTGCTGCAGAGCACAGCCCTCACCTAGTCTCTGCCACCATGCTTTCAACAACATCAAAGCTTTCCTAATAAGCCCTTCTAGTTCCCTGGAGACCTCAAACTGCTGGGTAGGCTTGCATAGCCAACAGCTAGCTGGGGTGACCATCGGGGCTGCAGCCTAAGCCTGCGTGTGAGCAGAGCAGGAAGCAGCCTGATAACTGGCAGAGTGCGCAGCCCTTCCCGCACGTACATCCACGTGAACTATCTCACAATCTGTCAATGCCACAGTTGGAATGGAATGGAATACTTCCATTTCATTTCACTACAGGATGAGGTAGGCTAAACTGTCCTCATGTTAATAAAAGAATTATTCCTTCAAAAGCAATAGTGGTTTGCTATGTAATACACAAAAGACTTAAAAAACATGTCTTAAGAAAAATGTAATGCTATATATACAGTAAAAATCATAATACCTTGTAAATGCCATCATATCTGTTGCCTTCCTCTGGGGCATATTTGCTGATCCGTCGTCCTTTTGAACTGCGCACTACTCGGACTGGCTTACCAGCTCTCCAATTCTTAGACTCTGCTCCATTTTTATCATCCAATAGGGCATCACAGTTAAGGGCCAATGCCCTGAAAATCACATTAAATATCTTCATAAAATAGATTGCTTCATACAACATACTATTGAGAATCAGTGTGACAAGATCAAATTTGTTTGCCTTATCCAATTATGTTTACTAAGCAGAAGAAGAATTTGCAGTGAATTCTTCAGTAGACTGCAATACCGATGGAAGCACTGAGATCAGCTCTACCATGTGTGAGAATAGGAATAGGAATACAATATATTTAGTTCCAAATGCCCACAATGAAAACTCAGCTAATATAGTTAAATAAAAGAAACCAATCCCCTCAGGTTTAATATTTTTTTCATTTTTAAAAATAATTACTTCTCAAGTAACATGGAAGGATTTTAAAAAGTTGTAACAATGGCAAATTATCTCTCTGACTATTCCACATTACTGCATATTTTTAGGCTTTTAAAGTGTGCATGAATTGATAAACATTATGAAAAGTAACATATGGGAAAAAGTACATAGTGACTATCCAAAAATATATCTGTAACAAATATTACTCTTCTTAGTCCATTAACTACCTAAGTTTACGAGTTAAATGCCATGAACTAATTCAGAGACAAGCAAACCATAATGTTCTTTTCTATGTATTTTGATCTAGAAGAGTATAGATAGATCATTAAAGGTTCAGAAAAGAATAAATATCAGTAAACACCACAAAAATGTTCTTCCCTGTTTAGTTGCAGCATCTCCCACATCACATGTTAGCTTTAAGAATGGATGAGAATAAGAATGTATATGCATGAAGAGGGAAAAGTATTGTTTTTGGCAGGAAGTGAAAATCTTTATGGATAAACCTTTATCCTTCCAAAAGGAACACAGGGGAATAAATCTCATGGAGAGAGCTGGCATTTCTTAGAGGAACATTATAATAATGTAGAGGAACATTAAGCAACAGTATTTATATTGTCTAAATTTAGCTATTTGGATCTCCATACAATTGATGAGCAGAAGTAGGCTCCGCTTGCTCTGAGTCTTTCCTGAAGCACTCACTTTTATCCACTGTTTATATAGGTGTCCTATTCTAGACACTTGGAGTAAGATAGTATGAATCCCTCCCTGACTAAACAGTTTGAACATAAAATATTTTTATAGCCATACATTGATTTGAGTGTGGATGAACAAAAGTCTCTGGAATCAGGTTCAAACCCAACCATGGACCACAAAAGAAACAATGGTGCTCAGAAAAATATGGCAAAATCTACAGCCTGCAATATACAGAAAAGTAAGGAGAGGTGAAGTAATGCAGGTTTTAAAAGTATTTCTTTTGTACAGACAAAATAAGAAAACATTCTGGACAAACAAAAAATCAATTCTGATTCTATTATATGCAACCATACTGTCCTCCTTCAATCATCACAAGGGTTAAGAACATTAGACCCAAAGCAAAGACTACCACCAGCCAGTCAAAATGGATAACTGGTAGAACCACGTTATACTCCATGCACCTGAACTACTACAAAGCAACCAGACACACACTTTGCCAATGGCTTTCACAACCATTTGCCGAGAGCAGAGGAATGGCAAGACTAAGGAGCCTAGGTTTTATTCCAGGTTCCAATAAAAAGTTTGCTTTAATGATTAAAAGCCATTATAAACCTGCTGCCCAAATCTATTTTTTGTCTCTCTTCTTTCCACGCTCTTGTTTCTGTTACATCTATCTCCTCCTCCTCTGTCAGTATCCCAGTCAGGCTTTTCTTCTTTCTCCTCTGAGTACCAGCACAGAGCCTGAAAGAATGCCTCCCCACTCAGTTTTGGTGCTTGACAGAAGCACAGCACATTCAATGTCAGATCTGGTAGAGAAAGTCCCGATCAACCTTAGTACCCCATAGCCACTGTATGGTTAGTTGCTTCATGCAGATGGTATACATTTAGAAATGTAAGGGTATTGAGAATTCCTAGAGTTTAGGCAGGCTATTTACAGAACATAAATATACTTTAAGCAAATGTCTAATTTATTTGTTCAAACCTTTTTTTTTCTTCAGTCAATTGTTTTTGCCTACAATTTGGCAAAAAAATAGGCCAACTTTTATCAGGGACATCAAAACACACAACCTAAAGGCAAAGTAATACTAATTCCTTGTTCTTCATACAAAGTATGAAGGCACTAAAGGCTATCAAAAATATGTAAGATTTCTTTTAGTATGGGCAAATGAACATACTTTCTTCATACCTAACTTTCATAAATTGTTAAACCATTTAAGATGAAACTTTATAAGAACAATCTGAGGCAAACACCCAGCACAGAAAATTTCAACTTAAGAGGTTTAAGTTTGGCAAACTTCTAATCAACTGAAAACCAAGTCTTCTCATAAGAAGTGTTGGACAATTTCAACTAGATACATAACTACCAGCTGAACCTGTAATACAGCAATATATTTTCATCAGTTATAAATAATTATTTAAATCAACATAACACCATGTTTGACAAAATGCCTCTAAACAGCAGGAGGCACCACTGTTTACAATAGCAGAAGATGTATAAGAGGAACAAATTTTGCAAAATATAATTTTTAAATCAAAGGAATAAAACTCAACTCTTTGGTCTGAAACATTTTTTAAATTTAGTCTTAAAAACTTACCTGTTCATGTGTGTTAATGTTTGATCAAATGAATGTTCTCCAATTCTTTTATTTCCAGAAAGATCTCTACCTCCACTCCCAGTATAAGTGAATTCATCTCCTCGGTCCTGTGTAAAAAGATTATCCTCCATTTTAGCATTCCGTATTAAAGCATCTGAACTGAAAACCTGCTCCTTCATTGGTTCTATTTACTCAAACAAGAACAATTGCCTGAGGCAAAGAAAAAACATATGCTCAATTTTAACATCATTCTCCTTTCAGAGTAACCATGACAGCAAAAAGCTACTGGTTCATATGCAACTTATTCATCAGAAAGTGATTATTAAAAAATACACCTGCCTTAAAAAATTCTTTGAACTCCTCAAGCATTACTTTTAGTCACACAAATATTTCTGACAGAGGGAATGCATTCTAGCTAGTGTTTACTCATTCTCTAACTTCACAGCTTACAAGAAAATCCCATTTGGAAAATATGTAATACATCACTCAGAGGCCTCACTTCTGCTTGTTCATGGGACTGAGCACCAATACGGCAAAGCACTTTGTACTTAAGTACAAGACAAGTACTTTACTTCAATAACACTATACTCATTTACTATCAAGTAAAAAAATTCAGGAAAAAAATCCAAAGAAAAAGGAGGTGTCTAAGGTTTGGGGTTTTGTTTTGGGTTTTTTTTGCATTTGCAGAGGTCGCACCCACCTCAATTTCAGTTGTTCTGAGCTGCTAAGAGCTTAGAAGGCTCATTCAGATCCAAATTTTATGAACAGACATAATTCTGTACTAGTCTATATTTACTAATGAAGAATTATGTGAAATTGAATGAAGATAGATTAAACGTTCCTTTAAAACAAATTTTAAAAATAATGAAAATATACATAGCGCTTAAGTGAAACCACTACTATTATTTTTTCTTTAACCTGTCACAAATTCACAATACTCATAACAAATCCAAGTATTTTAAAAAAGACACAAATAGATTTATAATAATGTCTCTCTTTTAAAATGCAAATATTTTACAAAGCATGAAGCACTGATATAAAATGAATACTTAGCAAATTAGCAATTCTCATATGAAGTTTCAGAGCAAAAAAACTAAACATACTGGTATGCAGTAGTAAAATTCAGTCAATTTCTAACCACTATTAAATGTTTGACATCAGCATGGAACCAATACCAACCACTATCAAATGTTTGACATCAGCATGGAACCAATACTGCAAGATTATTACAGCTATTTCATCCTCAGATAACCAGAGAATGGCATCTCTTAGCATTTTTCAGTATAACAGTACCCCTTATCTCATTTCTGCTCATCTTCTCAGAAGAACTTCACATGCCAAAACATCAGACAAAAAATAGTTGTGGGGAAAGACAACACAGTTGCTGGAATAGGAAGAAAACAGGAGTGATGAGCAACTTAAACAGAACCCTCATCATATTAAAGACGAACAGGGGTGCTGATTTGGAGGAAGAGGGGAAATGGAAAGGACTTTGAACCTCTGATATAAAGTGAAATAGGGTATATAACTAGCAAACCCTAGAATAGGGAGAGAGAAAGTGGAAGAATATGGAATAGCTAGCACGGAGAAAGGAAGTCTAGACTGGCAAGAAATGGGGCCACACAGTCATAGAGTAAGGTAAGTATGGGCATAAATACAGCTTCTGGCACACAGGAGAGATGCTGGCAGAGTAGGGGAGAAGAATGAAAGATATACAGAACCTACTCCCACAGGAGATAATGCATTTTACTTTGAAATTGGAATATGTCAGGAATATACACACAGCCAGCTACTAAGGATCTGCTGATGGGTAGTGACTCATCAAACCACGATTCCTCGATAACTTTAAGTTATGATCCTACCTACAGACAATTCAGGATCTTTCTATCAACTTTTGCAATGTTCAACTGGCAGCCTGTGTGTGAAAGGTGAGGGTTGAAGTCTTCTTAAATTTCAACAGGATCTAAGGGCAGAGCTCAAGATACTGATACTGCCATAAATTCTGGACTGGACAGGCAAAGAAAAGATTGAAAAAGGTGACAATCAGCAAAGGGAATTTGTTAGTGGTATCTGCATTCCAACTGTTTATGTGTCCTGGTTTCAGCTGGGATAGAGTTAATTTTCTTCCTAGTAGCTGGTATAGTGCTGTGTTTTGGATTTTAGTATGAGAATAATAGTGATAACACGCTGATGTTTTGGCTGTTGCTAAGTGGTGTTTACACTGGTCAAGGACTTTTCAGCTTCCCATGCTCTGCCAGGCTCACAAGAAGCTGGGAGGGGGCACAGCCAGGACAGCTGACCCCAACTGACCAAAGGGCTATTCCATACCATATGACGTCATGCTCAGTATATAAACTGGTGGGGAGTTGGCCGGTGGGTAGCCGTCGCTGCTCGGGGACTGGCTGGGCGTCGGTCGGTGGGTGGTGAGCAGTTGTATCACTGTTTTTTTTCCCTTGGGTTTTGTTCCTCTCTCTCTCTTGTTTTCCTTCTCATTACAATTTATTATTGTTGTTGTTGTTGTTGTTATTTCCAGTTATTAAACTGTTCTTATCTCAACTGATGAGTTTTTTTACTTTTGGTCTTCCGATTCTCTCCCCCATCCCACCAGGGAGGAGGGTGAGCGAGCAGCTGTGTGGTACTTAATTGCTGACTGGGGCTAAACCACAACATTATGAGAGGCTTCAAATCCCTCTTTAGAAACAATGTAATTGTCAAAAAAAAATGCTGCTAGAACACATTCTTATCTTTCCTTTCTTCCTTCCTCCTACCTTTTCCCCAATTTTTCCTACCTTAAAAATAGGTAATTTTATCTTATTTCTCTTCTGCTTTCTAAAGCTTGATTTTGCTTCCTTGCACCAAAACTTTCTGCAGCAGCTAACAAGACATTTTGGTATTCTCTCTTCTCTTAATGTTTTGTGTCTTTCTCCCTCTTTCCTTACGTTGTTTCCATAAAATTATTTCTTAACTGTCCTGTTTGTAAAGTACATCATGTTTTAGATCAAATTAGCTTCTGCTCTGCATAAATTTTCTATTATCTCAGTAGAAGCACTAACCTTGGAGATATTTGAGCTGTGGGTACATTTTTCATAGGAGTGCCTCAACAAGCTACTTGGCCTCAAGCAGAGAATGACAGACACAAGATTACATTAAATCACATTTCTCTGTTGCAATGTTGGTTCCTCTGTTGTATATCTGGTTTTGAATCTAACAAACAAGTAATGAAGAATCAAAGAATAAGACTTTAAATTTCACTAATGTCCTCAAGCATATTGTTCCTATTGGCTAGGCTCAACTCTCAAGTCATGCAGCAGTTCACAAGGATATTAGCTACTACAACTCATGTGAATTTAGGCTATCTGAATATGGTGCCAAATCTATTTTTTTCCCATTTAATATTTATCTTCTGTAGTATGCTCAGATTTCAACATCTTTAACATCTTCATTAATGATCTGGATAATGAACTGGGAGGAGTGGCTGATACTCCAGAGGGTTGTGCTGCCTTCCAGAGGGACCTTGAAGACTGGAGAAATGGGCTGAGAGGACAACAAAGGGAGGTGCAAAGTCCTGCACCTGGGGAGGAACAACCTCATGCACCATTATATGCTGGGGGCCGCTCAGCTGGAAAGCAGCTTTGCAGAAAAGGCCCTGGGGGTCCTGGTGGACACCAAGTTGAACATGAGCCAGCAATATGCCCTTGGGGCAAAGAAGGTGTAGTGAACCTGACTGGAAGACCACTGTACATCTAGGAGTTAGTGATCCACATAACAGCCTGAGTAGGCCCAGGCCTGTGCTGTGCTGTGCTATGGTGCATGTACAGCGTGGCCTTCAGGCTGTGTTGTGCTGCACAAGTCCCTTGGCCGCAGGATAAACTCAGCCAGCTCAGTGTAACAGAGGAGCCTGCAGGCAGCTCCCACTTGGTACTGGTGATTACGCCACCTGCGTGGCCTCGCCTTTACCTAACAGTGCGGCAAGAAGTTCTCATGAGAACGTAGTTTCTATTTGACAGTAAAAAACATGGAGCTGTTTCCTCATAAGAAAATCCTATAGTAGCTTGAATGATCAAAATGGGAGAATCTCTGCTATGGACAGTGTCTGTATGGTGTGCTACGCGTGGATCGGAGGTCTGTTCAATGCTACACTGCTCGGGGTTCCCAGCATCTAAAGAGGCGTAAGATTATCTATGATATTCTCTATTATGAAGGGACTGGAGCGTCTCTCCCATGAGGAAAGGCTGAGAGAGCTGGGACTGTTCAGCCTAGAGAAGAGAAGGCTCAGGGGTATCTCATCAATGTATACAAATACCTGAAGGGAGGATGTATAGAAGATGGAGCCAGGCTCTTTTTAGTGGTGACCAGTGACAGGACCAGAGGCAATGGGAACAAACCGAAACACAGGAGGTTTCCTCTGAACATATGGAAAAACTTTTTCACTGTGAGGGTGATAGCACTGAAACAGGTTGCCCAGGGAGGTTGTGAAACCTTTCTTTTGGAGATACTCAAAAGCCATCTGGACATGGTCCTGGGGCAACCAGCTCTAGGTCACCCTGCTTGAGCAGCAGGTTTGGACCAGATGACCTGCAGAGGTCCCTTCCAACCTCAACCATTCTGTGATTCTATGACTGTATGATTCTATGACTTGTTTAGTCTCATATATACACAAACCCCTGTATCTGTCAATATATAAAATATTATATGATTAAATGTTAAGATTTTCTTTAATATCACAAAAACAGAATAAAAGCCTTTTTTAAAAAAGAACTATTAAATCCAAGACAAGGTTTAAATATAGGACTCTTGTTTAAAAGAATAAAATAGGGTTTTTCAGGCTGTGAAAGTAATCTTCAACACAATGCAAGTACAGACAAGGAGACAATGAGGGGTTTGAAGATCAGGAGACAGGGAGAGATTTCACAAAATGATACAAGAAAGATTTTTTTTTTTTTGGTATTAGCATTTTGTATAAACTGAAAGGTAACAACAATATAGGACAATACGTAAAGGAAGGTGGAGAGGAGGCTATTGCAGAACAGAAAATAATAGTCTGCCTAAGAATCTGAAATACCAGTAACAAGAAAGTATGAATTTTAAAAATACCATATAACAAAATAATGTTAAATATGCCCTTAATATCATAGGTGGGAAGAGGAAACAGATAACAAATCTGAATGAATGGGAAGATGCTTGCTAGCTATTCCCATAGTAGAGAGATCACTCAAAATGTCTCACACTGGAACACTAGTTCCAAACTAATAGGTGCCAACTCAGCATGGCAATTAAGAGATGTTGGAACCATGACAGCATCTATAAACATGGATAGCAAGTGTCAGGTTTTCAGCTCCATAATCAGTTCAGATGACTCACACTAGACAGATTCTCAGTGTAAAGACTGTAACGAGTTTCTGATATTGGATCCTCAGAAATATAAACAGAAATTAGAACATCTCAAAGGACCTGCGCCCTTAGCAACAGAGTCAGCAGGGCATATTTCAAGACATTTATATGTGATACAGTATTTCCTTTGTACCTAAGACATCAGTAACAGTTCTCACACTCAATCCAGATGATGTAGGTATCTAGCTAGCATAGATACAGATCATACATACCATTTTGACTAGCAGTTTTACCCAGACCTTTGGATATAACAAGTGTTGACTCAAATCTGAAGCTCTTATTGCCACTTCATTTGTATCTAAAATAATTTCAGTGAGCAATTAATCAGTCTTGGCAATGCATCTTTGGCACTGGTAGAACTGATCTAGCATTTTCATTAAGGAATAAACATTAAGCAATGGTTCAGAGGTTCTGGATCTTCATCATAAGCTCCAGACAAATCTAGAGATCTAAATATTATTAATGCTATAACTGTACAATTTCAAGGAAGTAGAACACAACCATACTGACACCTTGGAACTGATTACCCAAACACAAGATTGATGGGGATACACAGACTATCCAAAATGGACAGTGTACTGTTTCATAAAGCAGTTTATTAATGCCACATTCTAGACACTAGATTTGATTGACCTAGATTAAAGAAAGAATCTAAGCAACAAGTATATTAGCTTGGAGTCACATTTGAGTCACTAGAACTACCCTATAATATATATATATATATATATTTATATACCCTCAGAATCTTCTGCACAAGTACGTGAACGATCACAGCAGATACTGTTCTCCAAGACATTCTAAACCTCAATGTTAAGAGGCACCATATGATTCTATATGCAAAAGCCACTTAGTGAAGAAACAAACTTTGTTAATCTGAACAACACTGAATGAAAATTTACATCTTAATAACACTACCTCAATCCAGCAGAAGTATGGATCTCAGAATTTATACACAAAGAAAGTAAACATAGTCTTTGACCCCAACTCAAAAACAGTGACAACAACTAGGATATCAATTTTGCAACTCAAGGAAAAAGTAAAATATCTTCAGCCACTTCATTTGATGAATAAATGCTTCAAAATCATTTAACCATGCAGTTTGTGATCTTATCTTTCACAGTAGTTCAAAGTAACTAATATCTGGGTTACAAACATTAATCCGTTCCGAAAAAAATTCTTACTTTCAAATTCACAAAATAATTCTTGCTATTTATCAGATAATATGCCCATTATAGTTATTAAGTATCAACAACAGGACCACCAGAAGATTTAACAAAACCAACACTAAATCTAAGCACTATAGTTAATGCATTTTAAATCAGGTAATGGAAGTAATTCAAGTCCTTGTCACTAAAATCCTAGGTTAAACATTCACAAGAGAGTTATTAACATATAAAAATTTTGATGTATGTAAGAATATTTTACATATGAAGCTAAATTTTATTTGGCCTAATGTTCATTTTGCAAAGTACAACCTTATTCCTTTGCAATTTTGAGGCCCAATCCTGTATCGAGGCAACTTGTTATTACCAAGCATTCCAAACCCTCAGGTGAGCAAAGTCCCTCACAAGTCTATGTTTGCAGGATCATGAGCTTCCAAATGTGAATCATAAAAAAGACAAAACCTGAAAGTCAAACAGTGAATTCTATTTCCTGCAGTATATTTTTTAAACTACTCTTACCCCAATGGTAAACTGTTCATTCAGAGCCAGAAAGAGAACGTTAAAGAGGTAGCATGTTGGCAGTGAGTATAAAAAGTTTGAAAGAGATTATAAATATACAGTAAAATGTCCTCCAAAATGTATTTATTTCATAGAGTTATCAAATGATTTAGGTTGGAAGGGACCTCTCAAGGTCTCTAAGTCCAACCCTTACTCAAAACAGATCCAGTTAGAGTAGGTTGCTCAGGGCTTTGTCCAGTCAAGGTTTGGATATCTCCAGGGATGGAGATCCCATAACTTTTTTGGGCCCCTGTTCCAGTGTTTGATTACCTGTATGAGGATTTTTTTTTCTTATACCTAACTGGAACATCTCATGTTCTAACTTGTCTCCATTGCCTCTCATCCTTCCACTGTGCACCTCTAAGAGCCTGGCTCTGTTTTCTCTACGTGCTCCCACTACATAGCTGAAGACAGCAGTAAGATCTCCCTGAGCCTTCTCACAGCTGAACAAACCCAGTTCTCTCCATGTATGTCGTGTTCCAACCCCCGATCAGCTTGGTGACCCTCCACCAGACTTGCTCCATTATGCCTGCCTTGTATGTCCGAGTCACAGGCATTTTTTTTGTCCTGACCTCACTAAAATTAAAATGTGATGTATTTAACTTTAGAGGTATAACAACTCCAAAAGAGGATGCATCTATCTGTTTAACTTGACAACAGTAAAAGCAATGACCAGGATAGAACTTGAAGTATATCACTTGTACATCACTTGATATATCAGAGGGTTGTGCTGCCATTCAGAGGGATCTCAATAGACTTGAGAAATGGGCTGAGAGGAACCTCATGCAGTTCAGCAAAAGGAAATGTCAAGCAAAATAGCCCCAGGCACCAGTACATGCTGGGAGCCCACCTGCTGGAAAGCAGCTTGGCAGGAAAGGCCCTTGGAGTCCTGGTGGACAAATTGAACATGAGCCAGCAATGTGCCCTTGTGGCAAGAAAGGCTAATGATATCCTGGGCTGCATAGTGTTGCTAGCAGATGGAGAGAGGTGATCCTTCTCCTCTACTCAGCACTGGTGAGGCCACACCTGGAGCCCTGTGTCCAGTTCCGGGCTACCCAGTACAGGAGAGACATGGACATACTGGAGAGAGTCTAACGAAGGGCCACTAAGATGAATAAGGGCCTGGAGCACCTCACATATCAGGAAAGGCTGAGAGAGCTGGAACTGTTTAGCCTAGAGAAGAGAAGGCTCGGGGGGGGGGATCTTATCAATGTGTACAAATATCTGAAGGGAGGGTGCAAAGAGGATGAGCCAGGCTCTTTTCAGTGGTGCCCAGTGACAGGACAAGAGGCAATGGGCACAAACTGAAACACAGGTGGTTCTGTCTGAACATAAGGAAACACTTTTTACTGTGAGGGTGGTTGAAAACTGGAACAGGCTGCCCAAAGAGACTGTGGAGTCTCTATACATAGATATATTCAAAAGCTGACTGGACACAGTCCTGCTCTAGGTGACTCTGCTTGAGCAGGGATGTTGGACTAGACCTTCTCAAAAGGTCCCTTCCAACCTCAGTGATTCTGTTATTCTGTGACTTGTAAAATATAAGATTTTAAATGATAATAAATTCAGACTATATAAGCACATTGAAACTTGACTTCCATAAACATTCTAAAATTCAGATGTAATTAATATGAGACTAAGAATATTCTTTAAGAAAAAATTATTTAAAAATTTATTCTAAAAATAGTAGCACATAGCAAATTAGATATTGGGTAGTAGTAATTTTTGCATACTCATATTTTCATAAGTACTAATTTTAGGATCAGCAAGAGACACCAATTTTCATCTTTATAAACTTTAAAATAACATATTAGTGATTTGACTAAATGACATACCACTTCATCTTCAAATCCTCCAGCTAGTACAAGTGAATAAGCTCCATCATTACTGCGTCCATGAATTCCACCAACATGGGGTCTGTGAACACCTGCTTCACTCACCTTGAGTATTAAAAAAGAACAAATTAAAAAAAAACTTTTTGAAACAACTGGCCTTCTGCAATAATTTTTCTGCTTAAAAATTATTTCCATAAGTATGTTTGTGTAACAGGATTGCCAATAAAGGAAATAATTTTATTAATTTTTTAGATTTTTTTAAAGGAAAAAAAACACAAAAGAAAGGACATCCAATGAAAAGAAAGGACAATATAGAACAGTGCTGACACAAAGATGAATAGGTATACTTTGCCCCTTAGGAAAAAGTTTTCATAATTTTTGCCGTAAGCAACATTTAAGACCAGATTCATGGTTGCTTAGACCAATTCAAAGAAGATACAGATTATCTTTCTAATTCAGTAGTATTTAAAATTTGTGTAAATTATTATGCAAGAAAGATCATAGTGAGTCAAAATTTTTTTGTGAAAATTATGTCAAGTATTGTTAAATGTTAACCAACTCAGGAAAATGCAATCACATTTAAAGCCTTCCTTTATCTCTGAACATTTTCTCTTTCTCCAGTTCTGCCCAACTACTGTACTTCCCCTCCCCCCACTCACGCTTTTATGCAATTTTATAAGATTTTGCATTGCTTTGCTATTGTCATAAGAATATAACAGTCATCAAACTGCATCAGACCAGAGTTCCAGCTAGCCAAATATCCTGTCTCTGACAACAAATAAAAACAGATAGCTGGTCAGTGTGAAAACTGACTATGCAAGTGCACAATGATATTTACGTGTAAATTTTCTCAGTTTCCAGCTATGTGTGGCTTAGATTTCCTGAGCCAAAGGCATAATCTTTGCATTTCATGGAAAAGAAGTCAACCAATGGTTATTAATTTATCTACTTGAGTTCTGAACTCTTGCACACTCTTAGCTTTCACAATATCCTACAGGAAAGAGTTCACAGTATTGCTGCATATTGCATGAATTAGTACTGCTTCCATTCATTCTTAATCTAGCACCTGATAATTTCATTTGATGCCCTCTCCTTTTGCATCAAAAAAGAACATACAGTTGTTCCCTATTCACCCACTTCAATTTTAATAGACCTCTGTAGCATACCATCTTTCATACAATTTTTGTATGAAAGCTATTCCATACCTTTAACCATCCTTGTTCTTCATAATTATATTGTTTTTCCTCTTCCTTTCTTAATAATTCCTAACACTTTGTTTTTGTTTTATGTTTCTGACCACTACTGAGCACAAAGATGACATATTTTAAAAATTATCTATTACAAGTTCTCTTTCCTAAATGATAATAATTAGCTGAAAGCCCTTTACCAGCTATGAAAAGTTATGATTTTTTTCCCCCTCATCTTTACTATCCATGACAACTTAGCATTGTCACTTAACTGTCAGTTATTTGTCAACTTTTCCAGAACATTTATGTTGAACAACACAGGCCTCACTACCGCTCTGTTCTCTCCCATTCCATTAAATGTAATTTCATTAATTCCTCTCTCCCTTCTTTCATTTTCATGACGTATCCAGAATTTGACTTAAAATTTAGATTTCTGCCCTTTGGATGCTGTATCCAGAAACACTTCTAAGTCAATTTCCTTCTAGGAAAAAAGAGAGTTGTAAGCCTTCAAACTACATGACCACTCATAATATATAATACATCACATTTAAATATTCTTAAGAAGCTTGTTGCATGAAAAAAGGAAGAAAACCATGAGACAGCATTTACAGCATTTTCCTTCTGAATTCTCATAAATCTGCTAAGAACCCATTTTCATACAAAAGAACAGTTGAATCAGAAATAAAAGTGTAACTTTTTACATGGAAAAATGTTGATCTTTTTTAAAAGTATGTAGTTAATACGTAGCCATTATTAAATAATTATGTACAAATGATAACTCTTCTTCTAATATCTATGCCCTACATTATAAGTTTTATCTGCTTAATTTTCTGAGAAAAACAAACCTCTTTACTTATATTCCTGTTTGCAATCAGCACTTGAAAGTTCTGGGATCTATTTGAGCTTGTATGTCACCAATGGAATCCTTAAAGAGATGAAATCCTAACTTTTATTCCTGCTGATACTGGCTGAGCCAGTAACAATAAAATTTGATTCTGAGATCTTGAGTTTGCAGAACTGTTTTTTAAAATTTCCCCTATCTAAGAGAATATAATTTACCTGGAAACTAATTTAAAGATTATTGATTACAGAAGTACTTTTTCAGAATATAAATATGTTTTGAAGTATTTATTTTAGTTTGCTTCACAGAAAAGTTCTTCAAATATGGTAGGGATAAATCAAAATATCACAAAAAACATAAGAATTGTCATTAATTTTCTCAAATGAGTAGTGTGCAAAATCAATGAATAATTGACATTAACACTGCAATTTTACATTAGAAAATTAATTTTCTTTGCTATTCTCTAATATCTGTATTGATGGTAGTGCTCACATCATTAGCACCAAAGGCAGACAAGATTCAAGGAACTTGTTTAGTAGTCAGCTGTTTCACTGTGAATTCTATTAAGGGGAGAAACTGAAAACTGTTGCTAAGGGGTAAAACCTCTGCTGTTGACCATCTTAGCCTGAAGACTTGCATGTCATACCAAACCCAAAATTATTCAGACACCCATTTTCCATAAGAAAAACAGGTTTTTTTATAAGTACTCTCTCTGGAGGCAATGGGTGGGATGAAGACTTCAGAAAACACATTAGAAGAGGCTTTTGGTTCTTGCCATGTCCCTCCTCCCCATGGGGAAGAAAAAGTCTCTGGCTATTCCTCTGGCTATGGTGGGAATACTCCTGAAATATGTTGTTCTTCTCCACACTGCTCATTCCTGCCCCCTTTGTGCTGACACAGTATTTGTATAACCACAAGGTGAAATGGATTGGGAAAATTACCCTCCCCCACAAAGGATTGTTTTTCTGCCAGATTACTTTCTAATATACTTTATCATATGGCCTGAGAAACATTTGTGACAGAAAACAGAAGGGACAGTGCAAGAAGTGGACATGGCTGGGTGGACTACTTCTTTCATAGTCAATACTGGCTCATATTAGTTTAAAACATTCATCAGCCTAAAGGAAGGTGCTGATGCCAGTTGTGTATGACCCAAAAGGAACAGGTAATCAATTTATAGTGATACAATCAGAGGTGGCTCTTACCTTGGGGACAGTGGGTTCCACCCTCACCAGAACTTTAGAACCCTCAGTAAAATCTTATTTCTTTCCTGTGCTAAGCATGGATAGCATGCACACTAGCACCAAGCCTGGCACCACAACACATTGGAAGAGAAGTATGCACTGAAACAGGAACTATATTGCACCTGCACAGTAGCCCTCAGTGGGGATCCCAACCAGCTAATAAGCATTAGAGACACCACTGGATACAGTCAAATATTTTCTGAATTCTATAATCTATATCCATAAGTGGGATGGATTCGTTCATGTTCCATAGCAGTAGACTTCAGAAAATATTCAACTTCCTCTTATTATTTCAGTTGGGAGTTTAACATGCAAGATATAAGTCCATCCTAATTATAGCAGGTTCCCCTTTAAAAATAGTAAGTACTATTTTTACAATTGTAATTAAGTTGTATTTTCAAATCAGTATACTTCAAATTCCACTATAGTTGGCAGTATTTTGAATATTAGAATTAAAATACGCTCTCTATATTTATTTCTAGTGAACAAGACAATTACCAATCCAAAAATCATT
This sequence comes from Ciconia boyciana, assembly GCF_034638445.1. Lineage (NCBI taxonomy): Eukaryota > Metazoa > Chordata > Aves > Ciconiiformes > Ciconiidae > Ciconia > Ciconia boyciana. Next base: position 4,067,195 of record NC_132937.1, read on the forward strand.
TTTGTGCCCAAACTGTACCTATTATTCAGATTTATTTCAATTACAAATCTAAAAACATACCTGAACTCTGAATTTCCAGGTTGTCCCAACGGGGACACCAGGTATAGGACCATAGTGATTAGAAGGGACAATAGTGCATTCCTTAGTGCGACCAACACAAGCCATGCCCTAAAAAACACATCAGAGAGAATGAATTTTATCATATTTAAAATAATTTATAAAAGCTGATGCAGATACCAAGACATCCAACCATTATAGTAAACACTTCAAAATATATTAATATAAAAATTGTCAACAGGAGTTTTAATTAATTCATTAATTTTCATTTCTTTATTTACCTCTAGTCATCTTAATAATTCTTCAGATGTTTTAACTTTCAGTAGATAGTGTACAGGATTCGACATTGCTTTACAGTCTGTTCAATCCTGTACTGAATTTTATGTAATGCATATATAAACGTAGCTAAAGATGTAACACATACATGAATGGTGAGCTATTTTTAAATTAAAATACACTCTACCTTGCCCCAGTCTCTCTGGCTTTCAGTACTGGCAGATGGCATCTTTGCTTTCTTTTTACTCTGTTTGAGTTTTTCTCCAGCCTTTACAACTTCATTAGAATCATTTTTGCATGAAGGACAATACCTAAAATAAAAGTTTCAGTAAATTCTTTATTACTTAGTAATAATGGCAATACATTTCTTCTAAGCAAAATAGTGTCAAATTTGTTCATCCTGACTAAATATTTTGAAGCTAGCAAATATATGACAGTTTTTAAAAGCTGAGGACTCAGGTTGAAAAAATAAACTCAACAAGAACAAATACTGTCCACTTCTAAAACAAGACTTTTTTTTTAAAGTAAAGTAGGGTGGTAGAGGCGAAACATTTCACTCTTCTCATGCGATGTACGAGAGGTCCCCACGTTTCCTGTATTCCCTCCTCATTTTCTCTTCCTTTCCTTGCTTGTTCAGATCACATAGGGGAGAGGAGAAATGAGATTAGAGTATACTGCTGACTAATGCTCATGGTTAATTTCCACATCCTGCCCACTCATCATCTGCTTTTACTGCACCAAATCTCACTTCAGACAGCTGGATGTGGAACAGCCCTAGGGTACCACAAAACATGCATACATGTACACATGCATCCTTATCCTACCCCATCATGCCTAAGGCATCAGGGATGTGACTCAGTACTCAACAAATGGGAAGAGTATTAAACTCCATTTCTATATATTTCTTTGCCTCATATGGCATTGGGACTCATTCCAGCCACCATAAAACCATTACAGTAGAAAAAGGATAGGAGATTGTAGGAAACGGTGGCTAAGGCAAAGGGAGGAAGGGAGCACACAGATCCTTCTATTGCTTCTAACAGCACTTTTTTCCCACTCCAGGAGTGCCAAGGCAAAGGCAACTGCCATTGCTTCTGGCTTCCATGGGCTGAGTTTGGTCCAAAAGTCACTAGTGGAAGAAGTCTGATCTATAATAATAACAACAATATATTTAGATTACTACTACTACTAATGCCTTACTTTTACTACATACTTTTTATCTTTGAGTATGAACAGAACTAGTTACCATAGGGCAACAAGTCACTGTGTACAGATATTTCACAAGAATTGCCTGTGTACATCCTCTAAACCCTCTAAGAAGATGGGAGCTACCTCAAATCATGTTTTTATTTGCAACCTAGAATTCATACAGATACTTATTGCAGAACACAGTCACAATTCATAATTCAGTTTAACACTTGGGGTCTTGGTACTCTTAAAGCAGCTTATTACACCAAAACCAAGAAATAATGTAAAAGTATTCTAAATTTCTAAAAATTGAAAAATATAGACTAAAACAATAATTTCCAAATCATACCTGTTCAATTTAAAGGTAAAGAAGAAATTTTCCATAATTTTCCACTAGGCAAACTCCACCTGGACATTGACATTCAGGCTATGTTCTTTCCTGTTCAAACATGTTTTGAGGGTTGTTCTTTTTTAAAAAATTAAACTTGGAGCATGTATATTTTCTTTTTTGTAACCTTGTTATGATTAATATTGGAACATAAAATTACTTTTTGCTGCTGGAGTACTGGTATAGAGTCTTTTAGGAGTAAGGGGACCTGAAGAAGAATGGATGCACTGTCAGAGGACAGATCCTAAATAATATTCCCTTTAATATTCTGGATGACTGTAGTCAAAAAACTTCTCAGTTGTTATACCCAAAAGTCAAGCACAGTCACAAAAGAACACTGTTTAAGGACCATGACCAACTCTGAAGTGCTATAGCAGAAAACGCTTTCCAACACATGATTTGGAAGCACTAAGATCTTCAGCTCACTTCCATAAGCAATTAGTAGGAAGTGAATGGTTGTTGGGGCAGATTAGTCTTCTGTGCACAAAAGTAGAGAACCTGGGGATAGCTGGGATTCACATGCTGCCCAACAAAGACTGCTGAATAAAGATTATATATACCTGTGTACACAATCATTTTGCATATACAAGAAATGGGAAGCACACAGACAATAATTGCTATATTTAGTCCCAACAACTCATACATATTTGCAATATGTATTGAAAATATTTTCTAGATAGTGTTCAAATTCAGCAGTTTCTCCAAACAGATCAAATATGAGTAAAATTCTTTTCAGTTCAGGATATTCAAAAGGAAATGTCTATTTCCTTTTAAATCAGCAGAAGCATCTCAGTGTGCACATATACACAATGAACTACCCCCCCCCCAAATGTCATAATTGAAGTTGCACATAGGTATAAATATAACTGGAGTCTGGGGAAACTGAAATATATTACCCCAGGAAAAAAGGTAGAGCATTAGACACTGAACTATAAACAAACTTACTCAATATGAGGCAGCTGATGTAATATAGTACACTAAGTTATTTACTTCCACAGAATGTTAAAACTTCTAAAGTACTTAAAATATTTTATTTGAAGTGTGTAGTTCCACTAAAATCTATCACAAAGTGCAGTTCAAAGTTTTTCTTTAAAACATGTCCATAGACATCTATTGATGTATTCATAATGGAAAACTTAATTCTAAAGTTCTATTTATAAGTCACTTATAAAATATTAGCATTTAATATATTTTACAAGCAGGTTATAAGTACAAATGGTATGAGTTGCACATAACTGATACAGGTGAGATGTGGCATGGAGCTCAAGATTATAAGCTTCAATGGGCTGATGCTGGCTCCATGCAGTCAGCTCAGAATGGAGTTAGCTGAGTCCACCAAGGCCTACTAGTTTGGCTTTCTTGCTGGTGGTGCTAGAGTTACTGGAAACGGGGAGGAGTAAGGTAGTGGTTTTCTCACAGCAGAAAAAATGAATGAGGCAGCTATAGGATAAGGGAAGGGCAAGGAGGCAGCAACAAGGGCTGAGATTGAGGGGAAAGAAAAGGATTAAAGGAGAAGCAATGATGAAGCCCAAATAAAACAAACAAAAGGTTGGGGAAGCACCACTGTAGGTGGTGCTAATTAAGTCTAATAACATCAGTTAATGTCACAGAGGTCATAAACTGAACAAGCTAATTTCTGAAATTCTGTAATGATCAATAATACTCAATACCAATAGTTTATGAATTATATTTATAAATAGAATCTTAACATAAAATGTAAATATGTTTACATACAGTGCAAGGATGAAAAACATACCAGAAATATAAAAGCTCTTCAGTAATTCCTCTAGTTGCAAATAACAAAGAGGTACCTTGTGTAGAATGGGAATATACATAAGTAAATCATCCTTGTATATTTACCAATCCTCATCTTCTGGTATCTTGCTTAAGGGAGGGTTCAGGCAGTATATATGATAAGCCATATTACATTCATCACAAAGGAGTTGCATGTGAGCATCCTGTTTTCCACCACACAAGTAACAGGAGCAAAAGCGACATTCCTTATCTGGGTCAGCCCTGCAGTGCTTGCATTCAGGGCCACTCTTTCCTATGAAAAAAGATAAAAAGCCACAGGTCTTAGAAAACTGATTTCAGATTTATAAATACAGCATAATGGCAGAATAATATATATGTGTGTGCCCACATGAACATGCCATGGATGTAGTAGCTTTGCTATTACAATGAAGTCTGGGTTTAAAAAGATCAAGCCAACAGGAGCAGTTTATACCTATATAACACTTATGTATTACTACATGACTAAGCAGCTACTGTCAATATCAACTTGTGTTCTTCAGCCTCACATTTATGAAAAGGTCATTGTAATTTTCCAGGTTAGGTTGCAATCTAGCCTGTTGCTCTGCTACCCTGGCTATTGGGGGATGGGGGCGTGGGGTATGTAAAAAAGAAAGAAAATAGCTCTACATACTCAAACAGTGGCAACATAATTCACTGGCAGCTTGACTGCTCTGAGTCCATTATAATAACGGACTCATTTTATGAAGACTTAGCACTTATTAATGTGAATGAATAGACTCATTTTGATGGACTAGGTCATGAGAAGATATTGTTCTGCAAGTTGCCTTGGCAGGACTGTCTGTAGAAGGACTTGAACACAACTGTGAAATTACAGTCCTTTATAGTGTTGTAATTTAAAAAAAGGCACAGGGTTGATAAATAAAGAATAATACAGTTATATTCTAATTTCATCAATTCAAGATAATTTTTATTTAAATCTGAAAAAATAGACAAGTTTCATCTTTATTCTTAGTAATAAATCATTTTTTCCTCTTAATTCCAACAGCCAAATGAAAGAATACATTTAATTATGTTGGTTTACTGAAACTTAAGCACTTGGATCAGCCTACATTAGTGTTGTAAAATGACCAGATTACTGCTTTTATGCATTACTACATCAATAGGAATCAATTCTTTACACATATGAGCACTGTCCCTATTTGAAAATGATGCTTTTATAATGAGGCATTTGACTCCCTGGACTAATGGAATTTCTTCTGCCGCATGTACAAACAACAATGAAAGTGACCAATCAGCAGCTTCTCTGATTCCTCACCACCACTACTCCACCTGTATGCTCTTCCTACAGATCAGATCTTGGCGCATTCTTCAGCAGGAGTTTTCTTAAATGTAGATATTAATAAATTCTAAATGGATAGCTTAAGACCTATGAAGAGCAAATTACAACTCAGAAAAACTCCATCCCTCTAAAAAATTAATATCCAGATGGATATAAGAATTATTAATCAAGGACGACAGATGATCCCAGATCACCAATTTTCATACAGTTTCTTTTTACAGAAATGGAATTAATGCTACCCTTCTGTTTCTGCTCATTTGGGAATTCGGACCAACGTATTCTTCATATAGTAACAGCATAGGTACTGGTTCCTCAGCTAAGGTAAGAAATGCCTTTACAGAAAAAGGAGAACATTTAATAGTCTTATATTAGATGCAAAGGAGAGAGTAGGCAAATTGAATAGATGTAGCAGAATTAACTATTACAGAAAGTGTCTGAAACAAGTCTGAAACAAGGAAGAGAAGACTTAAGAGCACTTGACCACAGCTCAAAGAACTATAGCATTAAAGGAAAACAATTTTGGAGTGAGTATTTCCGTGTGAAAACCATAAGGAAGGCTATGGAAGTGAATCTGACAAACTAAACTATGATGATGTGATACAGGATATAATAATAACAACAACTATAAGTAATGTGATGACCAGAGCACTTCCAGACAGCTGAAGGAACATTTTTCTTACTTCAGTGAAGAAATGGGCCTTGAATCAGAGGACAAGGAGGAACTGGAATGATTGTTTGAGAGTTTGGGTTGGAAGCAGGAAGCTAGAGCAGTGGTCTCAAAATTTTTTATTTGCGCATCCCATCAGTAAAAAACTTTTGAGCATGCACCCTCAGTATATGTATATTTATTTATAAATTATATACATGTACTACTCTACTAATATATTATGTACATTATAAAACATACACAAAAAAAGAAATTAAAAAAGGATGAGATAAAGATGAAATAAACACTATTTTAAATTTAATTTAATTTTATTTTATTTTATTTTATTTTATTTTTCAACAGTATAAAAAATATTTTTTCCCTGCACCCCAATGGATTGTCTTGCACACCCCCTGGGGTGCATGCACCCCACTTTGGCATCCACTGAGCTAGAGAACCAAGACACCTTTGATAATAATGGACAAATGAGTAGTATGAGTCAAAGTTTAAATTAGCTTCTCTTTTCCCCATATCACATTTTCTTCAACCATCCTATGAAGTTTACAACTTGATCTTCTGGTTCTCTGGAACTACTGCAATATTTAATTATATCATTCACTTGGATAAACAGAACTGTTTTCTGATGCTCCCAAGTAGCTCTAGACTGTCAGAAATGCTATAAATTAAGAATAGCCTTTTCTTACTTTTAAAAGAAGTGATATATCTTGAGGCCTACTAGATAACATTTGGCTCCTGTTTGTTACTACTATTACTTTAGGACAAAGGTAAAAGGATACAATAAAAAGTTTAAGATAGATGAGAAAAATGAAATATATAGCCATTTTTATTACTGATAACAATCAATTTGCAAGAGTTTCCTCATGTCCTCTAACAGAGGAACCTCAAAGCAAACTCAGCGAGAGGAAGGGGAAGGACTGGGCCAGAAAACATCATTTTCCCATTTCTATTTTAAACTGGTTTAATAACTCAAATTGCATTGATTTTATTTGCACTGTTGTTCGGATAGAGATGAGCCTGTTCACCCCTATCACCACTGTAAAATTTAGTTGCATACATTCTTTCATATTCCCTTCTTTTGTAGGAAAAAACTTATCTAATGTTTGTAGTACAAATTTAGATTCTGATGGAAGTTAAAGTAACATGCTGATGACCAGTTCTGTTTTGTATAAAAGCATCTAAAATATGTTCTAGAGCTCTTAATTTCAGCACATTCTCTGACCCTGCTCCATAACAAACTCATGGAGCATTTCAGGCCAATTCATTCTCTTTGAATTCTAGCTACTGTTATTAAAAATACCAGTGTACTGTTTTTCTTAGCATACAAATAAACTGAGCTGTATGTATTTAGATGGCTAATTTTTAAATGTAAAGTAGGACTAGGGAGGCAAATACAGAGGAGCAATAAAGAAATCAGTTGAGCCATAAGCAATAAGAAAACTATAGTGCATTGTGTTTCACAGAACAAATTCAAGACAGCTTACAAAAAAAAGATCAGAATAACAGCAGGAGAAAATGAAGTAAACAGTGTGGTGAGGAAGCTGGACTTTGGGGGAAAAAAAGTAGATGAAGACAAAGGAATAAAGTTACATAGCCAGCAGTAAATTAACAATTAAATCTTTGAGGTTAAAATGTAAGTTAATATTGTGTTACACTTAATTATGATGGTTTGTAAAAAATAATCTTGAAAGAAATGAAAAGGGGATCAAGAATTGCATAAAAACCATATAGGTGCAGATTTATACAAAGATATCAATTATGTGAGAGGTTTGAGAACAGGTTACAAATAAGGAGAGAATTAAAGAAATAAGATGTGACAGTAGTAACTGAAAATGAGTAGGAACTGAAAACTTGATTCTTATACAATAAAACAGGGACCCAGTGCAGGAAAATATAGAATGTAAAATAAATAAGGCCTGAAGCCTAATCCATGACCTAAAGTTAGTGATAAAGTTATCATTTACATAAAACAGAACTTTAAACTTAATTCCACTGCACTGTATGGGTGTATGTAATTAAATAAAGCATGACAAATTTACATACTCTGCAAAATCAGTTTTATAAACTAGAAATATACTCTCTATATATATAAATCAGGTACATAAATGCAAAGCAAATATAACTTGGTTTTACACTATCTCTAAATTTAAAAATTTCTCAAACTGTCAGTTTATCACAAAAATATTTTAAAATATTGAGAATCACCCTTAAAGTGACTAAGAGAACATAAATGGAATGGATGGTTAGTTTTCATTGACTAATCTGAGAAAAATAAATAATAATGAAAAAAATAAATTGCTTGAAATGCCTTCATTTATTGAAAATTACATTTCTACTTTTATGAATACATTTGCAAATGGAATTTGCTTTTTTAAAAAACACATTTTTAATATGACATCATTTATTTAATAGTACACTGCAAATAAAGTCTTGTGTATTAATGACACCTACATATGATGACACAAATATTAGCCTTAGATTATAAATGAAAACTAAACTGCAATAAATTTGCTTCTTTTAAAATTCATAATATCTATCAATAATGCCACAGATCAACCTCTCAGTGTTCCCATTATAAACACTGTCTTATAACTCCTGTTCTTTAGCTTTCACATATTTTTAAACTTAGGATACAATGTTAAACTGCTTTTTAGAGAACTGCCCTTTGGGGGGGGGCAGGGAGGAGACATGGTGTATTTAGTGTTCAGAAGGACATAAGTGGTCAAATAATAATCTAAAATCAAATATATCTGTTTTTTTCATAGTTCTAGCAAGCTTGACACTTTCTTGCTCTACACAGCTAATGATTTTTCATTCTTAGATAATGCCAGGGTTAAAGATAGCAGTATTGACTCTTTCAGTCTTTTGCATCTGTTAAGAATTCAAATGAGATGTCAATTATGATAGTAAGTTTTGTGATTCGGATACCTGCCTAGGAACTTATCTCAGACTATGAACTCACTCCATACAGATCATCTAAAATATCAGCCATTTACCTGCTTATGAGATTATATTCATAGCACTAATGTGTTGATATATTACATCAAAAATTTATTCCAATATGCCATGTAATAAAGTTACATTATAGTAACAACTTCAAACCAAAAATCTGTGTAATAACAATTCTTTTATTACACACAAAAGAAACCTTAATTAAATTAATTCTGTGCTCTGATCCCTTAATTTTTTAAATGCCATTCAAATATTTAACTAACAGTCTTAATCATACAATTAAAAAAGCATACTTTTGAAATCTCCATCTCCAAATGTCAGTGGATAAGCTCCTGGCTTTTCGATCTTGTACATTTCCTCTATAAAAAGGATTCTGCAGTCATTTATTGCATCTTCTGGGCCTCTGAAAAATAAAAATATAATAAATTACATTGAACTCTGTTTATCAGTCTTAGCCTGTATAATTGGCAAACCCTAAGCAAAGTAATATAGTTAACTGGCATCTGTTTTATCAATGATAAAATAGTTTTTATTGACTTCACAAACAAAATTCAATGCAGTGCTCTAACGTAGCAAAATCAAAACACAGTGTACAGTCTAGTTAGTGGCACAGATAAAGAACATCCCAACACAATGTTTCATTGTCCAGCTTGATTCTTCTAAGAATACTTCTAATATAATACACACCACAACAGCAATTTTGTCTTAAACCAACACACAGTTATGCCTCATTTTCCTTCTAAATAACAGGAAACTTTGAATTGAAAGTATATTGAATTGAAAGTATATATGTATACATGCATATTTGTGTGCATGTGCATGCACGTGTGTTTGTGTGTGTATAATGCAAAATATAGAAATATAAATATATCTTAAACTTTAGGCAGATCTATATGGAAAAGTCAAAACAGACACAAATTCAATAAATTGTTGGCCATTAGTAAGCATCTATTTAAATTCTGAAGCATACTGTATTAAACTAGTAACATAAAATTTTGTTGAGAAATAAACTATATTGACAATTTCAGCATAAATCAGGCATTGCAGCTACAAATGAGACTTTCCTAGTAGCTAGTAAAATGGAATTTTTGGCTGGAGGAGAGAAGGGAAAGAAGAAAGAGGGAACAAGAAAAGGATGTCTTTAGTAACAGGTTAGACAAATACCTTTCAGAAATAACAACAGGTACAGTTTATCTTAAAGAATGGTCTAAGAGGAACTCATTCAGTCCTTTCCAACCTTGCTGTTTATGATTACTTAGATGCTGAATTTAGCTACTGTATCTCAACTAGGACCTTGGGACAGGAGATAATCACAATGATGAGTGGCTCTAAATCACATCAATCGAGGATTCCCTTTAAGAAGCTTTGTTACCTATAGGGAAATAAGCTACGTGTGTGTGCAAGAAGTCTATAGACAGGGGGTTTTTGACAAGTGAACTTTAATAGAGCTGGTCAAGAATGTTTCAGCAAATTGTTAGACCACATGCCACTATGTTATGAGAGCTATTTTGAGAAATGAACCAGAAGTAACATTCTGCATCTCAACAAAAATGTGTCTTCAAAGCTCAAGCAGTAAGTACCAAAGGTGTTAGATGAAAGAAAGATATTATCTTGGATATGGAATTATACCACATGAATATGTATAAACACCAGTAAGAAAATCTATAGAAACTGAAATTCCAGGTCTAAATAGAAAAAAATATAGCATTAGGACTGCATTATTGTGCACCCAAACAACATGATAAAAGCAACTACGAGATGTTGAAGGCCATCAGACATACTAAGAAGAAAGGAAACATAACAGTACTAGATCAGGTACTAGACCCGATGTCAAGATTAAATTTTTAGACACTGCCAATGATGGTTCCTTGGAGCAGCTAGCCAGGAATCCACAAAAGCTGAAGAACTCTTGACTTGGTCCTGAGTGACTTGGTCCACTGTGCAACACCTGGTTCATTGCATTATTCCGTTGCTCTGTAATGATGTACTTAAATTCAGTATCTTTGCAAGAGCAAGAAAAGCCAAGTTATGTTCAATTTCAAAAAGGAAAATTAAATAGAAATACAAAAGCTTCCTCAAAAAATAATTAAAAGTAAAATCTGTATGGGCAGTGTGAAGACTACTTAGACAACATACTGGACACTAAGAACAAATGTACACCACCTATCAAAATATCAAGAGTGAGTAAAAGGAATCCAAGCAAGGCTAAACAGCAGAGAAATGGAAATTACAAGAAGCAAGAAAGCATCCTACAAAAAGCAGAAGTTGTGTCTAAATGAGGAAGATAGAAAGGCTCAAAATCCATCAGGTTAAATGTAAAAACACAATAAAAAGATAGCAATCTACAAAATGCAAAAATGCTTGGAAAAGCACTGATTAAGAGCAGAAAGCCCAATGCAATCTGTAGAACTAACAGATTATTAAAGTATAAAACTATGACATATTTCAAGATCCTTATGTCCTGGTTTTGGCTGGGATAGAGTTAATTTTCTTCCTAGTAGCTGGTATAGTGCTGTGTTTTGGATTTAGTATGAGAATAATGTTAACACACTGATGTTTTAGTTGTTGCTAAGTAATGTTTACACTGGTCAAGGACTTTTCAGCTTCCCATGCTCTGCCAGGTGCACAAGAAGCTGGGAGGGGGCACAGCCAGGATAGTTGATCCAAACTGGCCAAAGGGTTATTCCATACCATATGACATCATTCCCAGTATATAAACTGGGGGGAGTTGGCTGGGGGGCAGCGATCGCTGCTCGGGGACTGGCTGGGCATCAGTCAGCCAGTGGTGAGCAGTTGCATCACTTGGTTTTTTTCCTGGGTTTTGTTCCTCTCTTGCTCTCTTGTTGTTTTCCTTTTCATTACAATTTATTAATAATAACAATATTAATATTATTTATTTATTATTATTATTATTATTAAACTGTTCTTATCTCAGCCCACAAATTTTCTTACTTTTGCTCTTCTGATTCTCTCCCCCATCCCACCGGGGGGGGGGGGAGGGTGAGCGAGCAGCTGTGTGGTGCCTAGTTGCCGACTGAAGCTAAACCATGACACCTTACTACTACCGTCCATTATTGCTACTCTAATGAATTTCTCAAATTCATAATATATTTGCTTGGAGAAAGATGTATAATGAATCTGTAATGAACTGATTTTACTGTTAGCCTTGAATTAATCCAAATATTTAAATAAGACAACTCATGGTATTGAGCGAGGCTCTTGCTAAATTCAAACCTCTAAATGCCTTAATATATTAACTGAGTGAAGAAAAAGTGAGAGTTCATCAACCTTGAAGTCTAGCAAACAACAAAGACAAAGCAGCATTTGAACTTTTTTGGTATTGTGACTCTCATTGTCAGCCAGCTACCGAAGTCTGGATAAAATATGAGAGGTTTGTCTCACAGTGACCCTCCACCAACAGGCACATATATGCTTCCTTGAAAATTCAGAGAGAAAAATAATAATACCCTAATTACTAATAGTTGCTTTCACCGTGAAAGAAATACTTCCCAAAGAAAGGAAGAATAGATGAATTTCAGAGATACTGTAAACTGAGTTGGCAAGTTCTCTGGGGTATCAGAGAAACAGGAATGACTGATCTGAACTAAAAATAATGAAGTATGATTGGAGTCATAAGAGTCCTACAGTCTTGGGCAGACTTGATCTGTGCTTATAGCATCACAGCTTTGCTGATATTTGTATTTAAGCTGCATTAAGTCTGGTTCAGATAGGCTTTAGAAACACTACAATGACAACCTCTAATTGCAGTGTAGATACAGAACAAATGAGAATTATTAATATATGGTTAGATCTACTGTTGCAATGATTTTGGGGGGGGTCTTTGTTCAGTTTCACTCTTCTCTTTGATAATGTTCTCTAATTTATCTTGGTTTCCCAAAAAATGAAGTAATGATGACAAATTTTCAAGACTTTTCCACTAGGGTTTGACTGAGAAATGAGTAAAGAAATACCACATAACAGATATGCACATCAAAAATACAGTTAAAAATATATTTTCCTCATCACAAGTTTTACTGACTCTACACCATCATTATATACAGTGTAAACATACATGTCCTTGTTATTTCCTGTCATTGTGCCAGCAACTCAATGACACCTTTGTCAAAAGCAATAAAGATCAATAAAAAGTTGTATTATTTTGAATCGAATATTCAAGCCCTCTTAAACCTAATATTGAAGAGAGAAAGAGTCAGTGAATGGAACAACTGTAAGTGTTCTGCCTCCCTTTACTGCCTGCCAAGTTTTTTTCTTAAGTAGTTCACAAATAATTAATCACCTAAAAATAAGTTTCTCATGATAAATTACAGGTTTTATTGAAAAGAATTAATAACTAACACTAACACTAAAGGATTGATTTTACAAACCCAAATACCTGAAATCAAGTAATTCTTGTTGAAGCATATTCTTTACACAAGTTTATCAATTCCAGGAAGTTGTACTTCTTGTACTTTTACCATTATTTGAGATGAATGACTGGGGTAACTCAGGTGACTCAGAATTATACCTGATGAATCATAAGAAACATCAGGGCTCAGAAAATTTTGCTTTCTGCATACTGTCATAGTTGATTGGCCACATGTGTAAGCTATTAACACATCAATGAAGCCTGAACACTTAGTCAGTCAGAATACTCATTGAAATAAATAAGAATCTACTTAGAAAATGGACTTCATTTGGCCAAATAAATTCACCATCCTGGAATACAGTATTTCTCTATTGTGGCTTTTTCAAATTTCTTCCAGAGGGTAGTGAAATAAGAATTCTATGGGGAGTCATACCTACTTATCATCTTCAAAATTTAAACATAACTATCAGGTTACTTAGGTTTAAAAAAAAATTAAAAATTGAACCATAAAATTTCTAACTGAAATAAAGAGTTTTTATTAAATAATGTAGACACCACCTGAAATATCTAACTGTTTTTGCCAATATAAAGCATATATTGGTTAACCCATTTTAATGGGGGAGGGAGGGAGGGAACAAAAGAACCTTTGCCACAAAAAAAAATCCACCCCAAAGAGCAGTTTTAAAAACATTATCAATAATCAGAGGTTCATACCTGAGGTTCATATAAATCAACCTCTGGACAGTTGTTTTGCAGAAGGTCATTAAGTCCATTTCTGCAGTTCATCAAATGTCATACACATATTAAATGCATTACAATAAATATCATGGAAAAACCATAAGGACAGTCAAGCAGTGGAGCAGGCATCCAGAGAGGTTGTGCAGTCTCCATTCTTGGAGGTTTTCAAGACCAGACTGAATAAAGCCCTGAGCAACCTGGTCTGACATCATAGCTGACCCTGCTTTGAGAAGGAAGTTGGACTAGAGACCTCTTGAGGCTCCTTCCAACCTGAATTATCCTATGATCTTGAGATCTCTGGATTGTTTTTTCTTTTAAAGAATACTTCTCCCTTGCTAAGTTTGTGGTTAATAATTCAAACTTCCTATTCAACGTCTTGTTTTAGATTTGAGGGTGGTTTTTCTTAAATGACAATTGTCTCCAAAATTAATTCATATGCCTCCTCTACATTTTGAATCATAGGAAGCCATAATACACTGAAATATTTAATATCTAAATCACTCCTGTTAACTTAAATTTAAAAGCAATACTCAAAAAAGATTTGCATATGCTTGCAAAAGCTACCAACTCAACATCTTCCACATTTAAAAAATGCAACTATTTCTGGTACGTAAGCAAAATATTAAATTGCGGCTCATCATAAAAATATTCTGCCATTCTCTCCCAATCAATCATGTCCTACATTAGAAATGTTCATAAAAATTAAACATTCCTCCATTCTTACAATACAAAGCATTCTAAAATCTGAATGGTTAAAATCATTTTAAGGAAAACATTTTTAGAATTACGATACTATTTGTTGTGGTGAAATTTAGGAGGTGCCACCACTAAAGCAAACTTTTTCTTAGCTAAAAAGAAACGTTCACTTCAAGTTACACTGTAACATCAGTTTCACTCTTGGTAACACATGCATCCCCGTGTCTCCATCCTCCTACAGAGTTGGAGACAACAGACTGAATCCAACTGCCTTCAGTTCCTTTGTGAATATGATATGGTAAGAAAAGGACTCTGTGTCAAAGGGACAAAGAAAGCTAGCAAGAGAGGAGAAGGCTAGCAGTGAATTCTTCAAGGAAACTGTAAAGACTGCATTCTTTAAGATGGGGAAAATAAGCAATGTCACAGCCTATTTAAAGTTGTCATGGGGATTTCTGCAAAAAACTACTAAATTTCTGAAGAACTATACCCAAGTTCCTAAAATTAAACAGGTGTACTGGGGCTGGCTGGGATGGAGTTAATTTTCTCCATAGCATCCTTCATGGTGCTGTGCTTTGGATCTGTGACTAAAACAGTGTTGATAACACACCAGTGTTTTGGCTACTGCTGAGCAGTGCTTATACAGCGTCAAGGCTTTCTCTTTTTCCTACTCCACATAGATAGGTTGGTTATCAATTGCACTTTAGATGTAGCCCCTATGATGTAGCCCCTATGATTTAGACTGGATATTAGGAAATTTTACTTCACTGAAAGGGTTATCAAGCATTGGAACAGGCTGCCCAGGGAGGTGGTTGAGTCGCCATCCCTGGAAGCATTTAAAAGACGTTTGGATGAGGTGCTTAGGGACATGGTATAGTGGTGGTCTTGGTAGTGTTAGGTTTACGGTTGGACTCGATGATCTTAAAGGTCTTTTCCACCCTATATGATTCAGTGATTCTGTGATAAAGGAAGACCTATGGGGATGTCCCACTGAGGCTCAGTGGCACCCACTAGTCAAAAAGGGTCCTGATCCACTCAGAGCCCATTTATTGTCAATGGGTGCTTGCTTTATAGGTGCAGCACCCAGGTGTTATAAGAGGTAGTTTCTGCTATGCCCGTTCTGTTTTCTTCCCATCTGCCTGAAGATGCAGCTATAGTTACCACCAAACCCCCTTGTGTCCAGGTAGTTAAAAATCCCCCTAAGCCTGTGCAAAAGGGCCCTGACCCAAAACACCTTGAAGCATGGAAAGATTATTTGGCCCTGGGCATTCCTGAAAAGGCAATCCTCATTTTGGTAGCAAGGGGTGGCAAGGTGCGCAAGTCTCATATCAGGAATCGGAGCATACTTTTCTTATGGGCCAGTTCTGTTCAATAATTTTATCAATTACCTAGATGCAAGAGTTCAATGCATTATTAGCAAGTTTGCTGATGATACTAAACTGGGAGGTGCTGTTGACTCTCTCGAGGGACAAGAGGCCTTGCAGAGGGATCTAGATAGATTGGAGCATTGGGCAATCATCGATGGCATGAAGTTTAACAAGAACAAATGCTGGATTCCGCACTTGGGATGGAGTAACGCTGGACACAAGTATAGATTGGGAGAGGAGTGGCTGGAAAGCAGCCCTGCAGAAAGGGATCTGGGGGTGCTGGTTGACAGCAGGCTCAATATGAGGAGTCAGCAGTGTGCCCTGGCAGCCAAGAGGGCAAACCGCATCCTGGGGTGCATTAAACACAGTATAACCGGTCGGTCAAGAGAGGTGATTATCCCACTGTATTCAGCATTGGTGTAGCCTCACCTTGAGTACTGTGTGCAGTTCTGGGCCCCACAATTTAAGAAGGATCTTAAGGTCCTTGAATGCATCCAGAAGAGGGCAACAAAGCTGGTGAAAGGGCTGGAAGGCATGTCCTATGAGGAGCAGCTAAGGACTTTGGGTTTGTCTAGTTTGGAGAAAAGGAGGCTGAGGGGCGACCTCATTGCTCTTTACAGCTTCCTGAGGAGGGGAAGTGGAGAGGGAGGTGCTGATCTCTTCTCCCTGGTATCCAGTGACAGGATGCGTGGGAATGGTTCAAAGCTGCGTGAGGGAAAGTTCAGACTTGACATTAGGAAGCATTTCTTTACCGAGAGGGTGGTCAAACACTGGAACAGGCTTCCTAGAGAGGTGGTCAATGCCCCAAGCTTGTCAGTGTTTAAGAGGCATTTGGACAATGCGCATTAGTAATATGCTTTAACTTTTGGTCAGCCCTGAATTGGTCGGGCACTTGGACTAGATGATCGTTGTAGGTCCCTTCCAGCTGAACTATTTTATTCTGTTCTATTCTATTCTATTCTATTCTTTACTTGCCCTTTCTGATATTCATGAACTCCTTGGGTATAGCCCCCTTACACTCAAGGTTTTACATCTTATTCTTCACGATGTCCTTTTCAATGTTCCTTTCCTGAAGGACATGCACAATCCATTACCGTTCAGCATTGGGTTCTTGGTATCTCTGCTATCGTTGACAGAGTCTGACCTTGAGGTCCCAACCATTTTGTTCTCACCCCTCTCTCCTTTCCCTATTCTGCAGCCACCGATGATCCTTAAGTCTCACCTATTACAGAAGCCCCTCCTTTTGCCCCCTTCACAAGCTCTTGTAGGGACTACAGTGCGAGCATGTGTCCTGGTTTCGGCTGGGATAGAGTTGATTTCCTTCCTAGTGGCTGGTGTAGTGCTGTGTTTTGGGTTTTAGTATGAGAATAATATTGATAACACGCTGATGTTTTGGCTGTTGCTAAGCAGTATTTACACAGGTCAAGGACTTTTTTCAGCTCCCCATGCTCTGCCAGGTGCCCAAGAAGTTGGGAGGGGACACAGCTGGGACAGCTGACCTCAACTGACCAAAGGGATATTCCATACCATATGACGTCATGCTCAGTATATAAAGCTGGGGAAGCAGAAGGAAGGGGGGGGGACATTCGGAGTGATGGTGTTTGTCTTCCCAAGTAACCATTACGCGTGAGGGAGCCCTGCTTTCCTGGAGATGGCTGAACACCTGCCTGCCCATGGGAAGGAGTGAATGAATTCCTTGCTTTGCTTTGCTCGCATGCGCGGCTTTTGCTTTCCCTATTAAACTGTCCTTATCTCAACCCACGAGTGTTCTCACTTTTCCTCTTCCGATTCTCTTCCCCATCCCACCGCGAGGGTGGGGGGGAGTGAGCGAGCGGCTGCGTGGTGCTTAGTTGCTGTCTGGGGCTAAACCACGACAGAATGTATTCCCCCTACCAACATCATCACCACAGCTCTAATTACAGGGGTACTAGGACCAGATTTGTATGAAGGAATTCTGAAAAGAGGAACTCAAATAGCTACCTGCTGCTTTGCTTGTAGCCTAGACAGGATGCATTTTGTTCTTTTCTTACAGATTGCCTCCTTTGACATCCTGCTACTCCGAAGAAGAAATCCCAATTTTCTATGACTCTTGATTCACTAAATTTACAGGACAAATGGGAAAATCTGGCTCATGGAATCCACTATTTTAATATTGCCAGATCCATGATCTATCCCGTGGATCATCAACAATGGGCCTGGCAAGGAACGAAAGCATGGCAATCGGTTGACATTGAAGTTTGCATCCCTGAGCCAGGTCTGGAGATCGTGTGTGAAGGAAATTCCTTTAGAACCTTTGATATGTGCCTTAATTCCCCTTTCTGTCATTTCTCAATAGACCCCAGCGAACTGAGACCATACTCGTCTATGTCTGGAACAGCTGTGTATCTTTATGATCTTCATGTCCTTCTGTATATATTGACTACATATAACCATACTTTACGTTAGTTAATCTATGTACCTGTTATTTTACAACCCTATCTGGGTGCGATTTTAACTATACTGCCCCAATTATCATTTATCAAGTACTGTCAACTAACTATACCCTCTACCACCACATCACCCCTACCCCTACTGGTATGAATTCATCTCTGATTGAATGGGTTTTGCAACATGAAGACTTACATCAACTATTGAAACAGGCAAAGGACAGGCACAACAAATTTTAATAGCTGTCCACCATGATATCACAGAGATCGAACAAATCCTGGAATGTGTTCAAAAAATAGTCAAATATAATTGGTGGGAATCCCTTCTAGGATGATCTGCCACAGCTATGGGGATGTCCCACTTCATTCCCCTAGTTGTTATCCTTATTTTGAGTGGTTTCTTACTTGTTCTAGTCATCATATTATATATTCATACTTGGCTTCTGGCTCGCGTTATTCTGATGGTTTCTCGACGCACCACCTTATTGACTGCCTTGATTCTAACCCTTCATCACTCCATGACCAAACTCCCCTCTGCACCTGACACCCTTGGGGAGGTGGAAGGCATTGACATCGGTCTTGGCCTTATGCTGCCATGACAAGATGACCACCCTTTCCCCCACTGAGTTGCATGAGCAAGGGTGGAAATGGGGGGCTAGTATTGCCTTATATGGTATTTCTGGGTCCCGTGCACACCAAGGATGGAACTGGCATAGAGGGGGAAGCAGACGTGGGATGTGATGATTGGTTAACAAGTCCAGATAGTGCTTCCGTGACTTAACAATAAAAAAGGACAGTCTGATCAGGCGAGTATCGTCTCAGCATGTTCATCATGGTCTATTGAGAAATGACAGACTCTGCTATGGGAATTAAGGCACATATCAAAGGTTCTAAAGGAATTTCCTTCACACATGAACCCCAGACCTGGCTCAGCTGTGGAAATACAGTATGTTAAAGTTAATCTAATGATGAGTAGCAAACACAAACTAAAAGCTTTACATTTTGTTTGCTTGTTTAAGAATGTAGACTTTCCATGTTAGCCAAAGAAATCTTACCCCAGCAGAATTTTAGCATGAACCTCTTTGTTAGTCCTTGAAATTTCTCTCAGAGAGGTAATTTCTGCATCAAACCAGAATCCTCTTTCTTCTGGAGCCTCAACATTGTAGTTAACCATCACCACATCACCCACGTTTAGTTCACTCCACTTCAGAATGGTTCTTGCTCGTGGTCGAAGATTTTTGGTGTCCATTTCTACTATGCCATTCTCTGGATACCTTGAAAGGCAAAACCGAACAGAAGTGACAATTAGTACTCCCAAAGTAGTAAGAAGTAAGTTAAAGACAACGTTTTTCAGAAGCACAATTTTCAAAATAACTTTTGGGAGTGTTAATGCTTAACTCTGTTTAAAAATTTGATCTAGTATGTTTTTTCTAAATTATTTATTAATCTAAATGCAGACTAGTAACTTGACTAATCTCATAGCAGAAAAAGCATCTAGCAATCCAAAGGAAAAAAAAATCCATGAGCATTTGATTATTTCTTTTTATAAGTTCAAGTTTCCACATATGCACAGATCAAATTTGTTCTCATTAAAGTCAAAGGAACCAATTAAGTCAACAGTGAAAAAGTAACAAAGATTAAAACTCGAATCTTCAAAACTGCTCAATTCTAGTTTAACTTGGCTTTCATACATTAGTTATATTTCCACCAATTTAAGTAAAAACATAGCTAAGACAATGTTAGCTCATTTAAAAAAAAATCAACCCTACAAACACATCGTATAAAAAAAATCTCATGATGAAGATTGCACAAGTCCAGATCCCATTTACAAAACAATGTTTAAAAAAATGGCTAACTGCTTGTTCCAGTGTTTGACCACCCTCTCGGTAAAGAAATGCTTCCTAATGTCCAGTCTAAACCTACCCTGAAGCAGCTTTGAGCCATTCCCACGCGTCCTGTCACTGGATACCATGGAGAAGAGCTCAGCACCTCCCTCTCCACTTCCCCTCCTCAGGAAGCTGTAGAGAGCAATGAGGTCACCCCTCAGCCTCCTTTTCTCCAAACTAGACAAACCCAAAGTCCTTAGCTGCTCCTCATAGGACATGCCTTCCAGCCCTTTCACCAGCTTTGTTGCCCTCTTCTGGATGCATTCAAGGACCTTAAGATCCTTCTTAAATTGTGGGGCCCAGAACTGCACACAGTACTCATGGTGAGGCCGCACCAATGCTGAATACAGTGGGATAATCACCTCTCTTGACCGACTGGTTATGCTGTGTTTAATGCACCCCAGGATGCGGTTTGCCCTCTTGGCTGCCAGGGCACACTGCTGACTCCTCATATTGAGCCTGCTGTCAACCAGCACCCCCAGATCCCTTTCTGCAGGGCTGCTTTCCAGCCACTCCTCTCCCAATCTATACTTGTGTCCAGCGTTACTCCATCCCAAGTGCGGAATCCAGCATTTGTTCTTGTTAAATTTCATGCCATTGATGATTGCCCAATGCTCCAATCTATCTAGATCCCTCTGCAAGGCCTCTTGTCCCTCGAGAGAGTCAACAGCACCTCCCAGTTTAGTATCATCAGCAAACTTGCTAATGGTGCATTCAACTCCTGAATCTAGATCACTGATAAAAATATTGAACAGAACTGGCCCTAGAATTGAGCCCTGAGGAACACCACTGGTGACTGGTTGCCAGCCAGATGTAGCCCCATTCACTACAACCCTTTGAGGCCTACCGTTCAGCCAGTTCTTCACCCAGAGCACCGTGAACTCGCTCATCCCACAGTTGGACAACTTGTCCAGAAGGATGCTGTGAGGGACAGTATCAAAAGCCTCACTAACATCCAGGAAAACTACATCCACCGCCTTCCCTTCATCCACTAGGAGGGTGACCTTATCATAGAAGGATATCAAATTAGTTAGACAGGACTTTCCCTTTATGAACCCATGTTGACTGCGCCTGATGATTGCATTATTCTTTAAATGCCTTTTGATAGCACCCAGTATGATCTTCTCCATAATTTTTTCCAGGTACTGAGGTTAGACTAACAGGTCTGTAGTTCCCTGGGTCTTCCCTCACGCCCTTCTTGTAAATTGGAATAACATTGGCTAGCTTCCAGTCAGCAGGGACCTCCCCAGACTCCCAAGACCTTTGGTAGATGATCGAGAGGGGTCCTGCCATAACATCCTCTAGCTCCTTCAGTACTCTGGGATGAATCTCATCAGGCCCCATGGACTTATGAACATTCAGCTGATACATCTGATCCCTTACAATTTCAGTTTCCACAAATGGAAAGTCACTGTTCCCACACTCATGGTCCTCCAAATCAGAGGACTGGGCAGCCCAAGGTCTATCAGTATTATTAAAGACTGAGGCAAAAAAAGCATTGAATGCCTCTGCTTTTTCTTCATCCCTATTTGTCAGGTGACCATCTTCAACAAGTATCGGTGCAATGTTTTCTTTAGACCTCCTCTTGCTATTAACATACTTAGACAAAGCCCTTCTTGTTGTCAGATACAACAGTGGCCAGTTTCAACTCCAATTGAGCTTTGGCCTTTCATGTCTTCTCCCTGCATATACGAACCACAGCTCTGTAATCTTCCTGTGAAGCCTGACCTTGCTTCCAGAGATCATACCATTTCTTTTTCCTCTTGAGCTCCTCGAGGAGTTCCCTGTTCAGCCAAGCTGGTCTTCTGCCCCGCTTGCTTGACTTATGACACAGTGGGATTGCCTGCTTCTGTGCTTCTAAAAGGTGCTTCTTAAAGACTGACCAGCACTTGTGGAATCCTAAGCCCTCAAAAGCAGATTCCCAGGGGGCACTGCTAACTAGCTCCCTGAATAGCTTGAAGTTTTCTCTCTTGAAGTCCAGGGTAGCAACTCTGATGACCTTTCTTCTCATTACACTGAAAATTTTAAACTCAACCATTTCATGATCCCTGTGGCCAAGACAGCCACCTACCATCACATCTCCCATGAGTCCTTCTCTGTTCACAAACAAGCCTAGGAGGGCATCTTTCCTAGCTGGCTCACAGAGTACTTGTGACAAGAAGTTATCTATCTCCCACAAACTTCAAGAATTTCCAAGACCTGCTCGTCACAGCAGTATGGTATTCCCAGCTGATGTCTGGGAAGTTGGAATCTTCCATAAGGACAAGGGCTACCGATCCAGAGATTTCTCCTAATTGCCTATAGAATAACTCATCAGTGCTATCCTGGCTGGTTGATTGGTAGTAGACACCCACTACAACATCTGCTTTGTTTTCCATCCCCCTAATCCTCACCCAGAGGCTCTCCACCACATCACCGCTAACTGTAAGGGCTGTACAATCAAACCTCTCCCTTGCATATAGTGCGACACCTCCACCTCGCCTGCCCTGCCTATCCCTCCTGAACAGCCTGTAGCCCTCCATCCCAGCACTCCAGTTGTGGGACTCATTCCACCAAGTCTCACTAATACCAATGATATCATGGCTCTGGGAGCTGACCAATGCTTCCAGGTCATCCTGTTTGTTTCTCATACTGCGTGCGTTGGTGTACAAGCATTTCAGATGTGCTCCTGAGCCCTCCATGCTCCCTGGAGCAGTGTAAATATTCCCACTAGCATTGCCACCCTCAGGCAATGTCATGCCAACCCTTGGCTTACCTTCAGCTCTCCTGTTGGTATCCCCTTCCCCCATCGATTCTAGTTAAGTTCATTTCTGATGCTGCACAGTAAAAAGAGGCTTCCACCATAAAAATAGTACTAGCTTTTAAAACTAGATGTTTTAATCAGGTCACACCACAGGTTTAAAAGATTAAAAGAAAGCACCTACTACCTGGAGACAACTTCTATTAAAAACACTGTTTCTTTTAAAGAAATATTAATATGAATGATAAATCTTAAATTAATTCCCCATCATTTATTTATTTCTGGGAATTTTAACAAGCACACACATGCTTTATAGTATTTAAGTCCTACAACAAATAGCATAGTTTGTTAGACAATAATGGCAAAACTCTAATCTTATTAAGGAAAGTATGACTCAGTGACTGTAGTATGACAGTCATGTAGTATATCACTCAAGATAATTCAAAGGTCTTCAAAAAATAGCTTACTTCATTGTTGCATTAAGAAATTTCTGCTGCTGATAGCAGCTTAAATGTGAGGGCTCTGACAAAGTCATATGTCTACTCTTCAACAGTTGATTCAAGGTCCACTGACATGAACTGAAACATTCTCTTTTAACTAAATGGGTTTTGGCTTTAGATATCTTCTATTAAATCTTACACCCTGGTTTGTTACTGCATAGATGAGTTAGGGAAAAAACTGAGAACTAATACTCTGTCTCTAGTATTGTTTGCTTTCTACTGGACAGCTACACAGAATTTGTCTAGAATTTGTTGAAACATTATTCAAGTTTATTTGGGGGGGGTGGGAACCCCACCACACCACACCAGGAACCACAATAGTTTAAATGTGTCTGTATCTTTATTTAAAACTATGGCCCAATAATAAAACACATCTATCCTTAATAACAAAGCTAAAGCAAAAAAGTGGTTTTCCCCACCATTTACTGCTCCTTTCTAATTTATCAAACTGTAGGATACGAATAATAACGTCATAAGAGAGGTATTTGCGATAGAGCTGCTATTCAAATGACAGTCTCATGGGACATAACTCTTCATGGTTTGTAAAACTTTTTTTTTACTTGTTTTTTGTGTTTTTGTCTTGCAGTTTTCCTTCAAAAGAACAACTGTTCTACAGCTATGTGATAATCAAAATAATTACTGTGAATTAAAATATGCACAGAAGCAATAAAATGGATTCATCTACAGGTAATAAAAATGATGCATAAAGCAACTGTAAGATAATTTATTTTTTATTACAGAGCCTGGATAATGACATAGCATTATAGTCCAACAGACTTCCAAAAACTAAAACAGATGAGTTTAATATACTGATTGGACTTAGCCCCTATCTTGCAATAAAACTTTTTGCAGAATTATTTGAAGAATCATGGAAAAAGAGAAAGTAGCATATAGTGGTTGGAGAACCTGTTTACTTTAACTCCAAAATTGAAACAGGACTTAAACTTCAGAATACTAAAGAAGATGACACATAAAAACAAAGTAGAAATATAGTTTATGCACACAGTAGAAATATCTACTGAAAAATAACTATAAACAGTATATATAAGTGTGGCTAGAAAGATAACCAATATACATTGAGAAGATTCTGATGTCATTATCAAGCAAATGATTTAAACAAGTGTGATTTATAGCATTTCTGGTACATAAGAGTTACTCAACACTAAGAGTTGTGTTGTCCCAGATTCAGTTCTGTGCCATCTTTCTTATCCCAGTAAGAACTCTGAAAAGAATCTTTCGCGATGTATTACTGATGCACTTCTAGCATTTTTATCCTTAACAGCTATTCCATCTCTGTTCTGAGACGCATCCAATGAAAAGAATCTAAAGAAAGAAGATTGTTGGGCAGCATGAATAGAATAAGATCATGTATCAAAACCAGGCACCCAAAATATCCCATTTTACAGACAGAAGAGAAAATAGCTACTCTCCAGAAAAGAAAAAAGAAGGTAGTTATCACTGAGTTTCTTCTGTTACTGCCTGCTCAGAGACTTAAGTTGAGAAACGTTCCTTTGGAGGAACGGATAGCTTAAAAATGGGTGAAACTTTCCCTCTCAGAATCCAGTTTTCCGATTCCATGTGTAGAATGTTGCAAAGAAGATTTGACTTTATGTTTTCACAAGATGCTTGATGCTTCAAAAGGCCTTTTACATACCTCTCTAATGGATGCTGCTTCCAAGTGCATATCTGAAGGTCTATTGTGAGGACAGAATTTCTTCTGAAATGAATTATTTTTCAGATGGCCACAGATACAAATTCCTAGAAATCATGCAAATTCTAGAATGGAACATCCAACTGCCAAACAATCAGGCTTTTGAAAGTGAATTTTTTTTTTTTTACAACTCATCAGCTCTGAACTACATGTCTTCCAGGAGTTTATTAAGAAAATTAACAAAAACAAAGCACACTTGGGAGCCCTTCTCTTCACTCATTTGTGCTTGACTTCTGAACTTCCAGACCACAGGAGAACTGTAAAGGAACAATATTCATCCTTATTACTCCATGCTTTTCTCTGGATGCCAAGTTAGTCCTGAAGTCATTATATGAGAAGTTACAGTCATTTTTTACCTTCCTCTCTTCCAGCACAGACATGCATCTGATCTCAGATAGTATCATCAATTTAAGAAAAAAGTTCCCGATTTACAAAAAAAGGAAAAATTCAAAGTGACATGGTTTGAGGAAAGTTTAATTGTAATATTTTCTTTAGAAAAAAACCCACATGTAACCTTTTAACCATTCACCTCATGAAATTAAAAAGCCAGTCTACTTTTGAATAATCAAGACATTCATCTGGTTTTAGTCTAAATCAATACCTCTGTTACCTAGAAGCTGGATCAAGGATAAAAACCAAAGATGTTCTTATGTACTGCAAGAACTACACTGTTTACATGACTTCATCTATCTATTTATTCCACAACTTTTAGTAATGGGGTGCTCTAACTTTATAGATATGATGGCAAAAGTGTGTCGACTGAATATATCTTCCCCCTCTAGGTCTCACAATTTCTGCCCGACATGCAAGAAGTCTCATTATTAAAAGACTACCAGGTGCAGAGGCTTTTACAGTTGTTACCACACCTTAAGCCTGGTCTAAGGAATCCTTTCAATAGGCTAAGGCACACCAACATTTATATTCAATGGGACACAGAGAGAAGCAGCTAGCATTCATATTTGTCAATACCCATCATCACAGATTGAACATCCAGATACTTTTTTATAACTGGAAGACCATTTGTCACAAGCCTTTGAGATTGAGTCTAACTCACACTTTTGGAATCATGTCTAAGTACGTAAGCACTATAATGCTCTTGCTCATTACATCATGTAAGGAATAAATTGTACTTTTATAGTAAACTTCTGACCTGAGATATATCTAATACTGTAATTCCACAAAAAAATAGTATATTTTCCATCTTATGACCTCTGCCATCTAGACTATTTTTCTCCTTCCCTTTCACTTGTCCTAAATAACAAACCAAAATAAGCATAGAGAAAAAAGATTCAATTTAGGTAGTGCTACTTGCTCCATGTCAAATTTCATCCTATATTTAAACATGTTACTTATATGAATGACCACAATGTTAAATTAAAACCTAAACTCTCAAATATACAAGAAAAGTATGTAACTAAGGTAGCAGGAAATGGGAATATGCAGGGCTATGTAAATCAAGCTAATAAAAGAGAAAAAAACATACTCTTAAAAAGGCTAAAGAACTAATAAAATACTGTAAAATTTTCCGTTTTCTCACTTCCACTAAAGAATCCATGTCAGTAAAACCCGAATAAAAAAATATTGCTAGATACAAGTATGGTTAGTAAAGGTGTTTTCTTATTTATTGACTTTCTTTTAAAATCCTATGGTGATCCTCAAGAGACAACAGAAGTTACATGCAGTAATTGCGCAG